>NC_056751.1:421293329-421593329 GCF_019279795.1 Protopterus annectens
TGTCTCAACAGGCCCCTTTTCCCTTATTAGTCTCCAAGACCTGTGTTGATGCAGGAGACTCTAGTTCTTCAAGTACATCAGAGCCATGAACTTCTCCTGTTCCAAGCCCATCTTGATCCAAGGCTTGGACTGTTCCACAAGAAAATCTATAAGTTGCCACTCTGCAGAGGTAGAACTGTCCCAGTGTTTGGGTTCTTGCCATTTTTCCGTCTCCTTGTTTAGGTGCGCCATATTTGTCCAGAATGTTTCTAGTGTTGGCTGGGATTGCATGATGAGGACCTTCATCAGTGCCACAGTTGATATGGGTGTCATCCCATTCCCACTCTGGGTTGATCTTAGGACTCACATGAATGACACTCTTGCCTCTTCACAGGTGTTGGTGGCAGTCCCATTAACTTTTGTGATGCATTCTTCTTTGGCACCGTTGGAACAGATTTATTGGTGCTGATCCCCCAACTTCTAACATACTTGACTCTGATTTCTAGTCCTCAACCCTTTCTTTGATTCTGATGCCTTTTTTGGTGTTGGGGTCCTTGGCATTCAAAGTGTCAGCACCAATATTAATATCAAGATTTCTCTTGAAAAGGGTCAGCAAGGTGCTCTGCTTAACATGTATGGGAAATCTATTCTAAAGCATGGGCAGTCTCTGGGTGAGGAACCTGTCCCTCCAGCTTGTTCTGTTGATTGTGGTAATGAGGTTGAGGTCTCTGGAGAGTGTGGTGTGGAGGGACTGGGATTTCTTCATATGTAGCATTTCTAACAGAGCTGGGTCAGACATGGCTTTGTAAGTCAAGCAGAGATTGCCTCTAAGTAGGCGATAAGAGACTGAGAATAACTGGATTCTTTGGAGTCTGTCCATTTAAGACGTGTTTAATGCTAGGATCCTCTTCATGAGGTACTTCTGTGGCCTCTCCAGCTGTTGCAGGTGTCTAGTGAGGTACATGCCAAATTGGGCATTATACTCAATGATTGGTCTAATGAGGGAAGAGTAGAGAGAGACAATGACCTCTCTCTTCCTGGATGCAAAACCCTTGGTAATGAGATGTGCCACATAGAATGACTTTCTGATCACAGTGGCAATGTGGTGGTTGAAGGGGAGGTTGCTCTCAACCTGCGTCCCCATATCTCTTATAACAGCTTCAGTGTTCAGTGGGCTTCCATCAATGTGGTAATTAGTGGGAACTGAGTTTTTACCAAAGGTGACGATGACACATTTTTTTGGCGTTAAGCTTAAGGTCATGGTTTTGACACCAGTCATTGGTCTCAGTGAGGCCTTTCTGTAGGATGTCTGCATCACTTGGGGAGTTAATAGTGGCTCCCAGCTTGCAGTTGTCTGCGAACTTGGTCAGCCAGAGTCCCTTTGTGTTGGCGTGGCCTTCTAAGAAGTACATTATGAAAAGGAGACGACCCAGGACCGATCCCTGTGGGATTCCACTCGTGACTCGTCAGCAGTCAGACTTGGCGTCCCGCTACTTTCACACTGTGTGTTCTATCTGTGAGCCAATTTGCAACCCACCTAGTGATATAGGGGTTGATGCCTAGTTTGGTGAGTTTATCAATAATTCCTGAGTAAGGAATGGTATCAAAGGCCTTGGCCAGATTGAGGTAGGCTGTATCCACTGCCTTACCTTCATCCACGGCCCTGGTGACTGACTCAAAGAAGTCAACCAGGTTGAGCAGGCATGATCTCCCTTTCACAAAGCCAAACTGCATGGGGTCTAGAGTTTGCAGATTTCGTATATCTTTGTTAATCAGGTCCATGATGTGCTCCATAGCTTTACATATCAGACTTGTCAGGCTAATGGGGCGATACTTCCCAAGGTCTGTAGTTGCTCCCCCTTTATGGAGAGGGATGACTGTAGCAGCGCACCATTCGGCTGGGACAAAGCCTGAGGTGAGGCTGTGACTGAACAGGGCACACAGATGTAATGCCAGTTCGCTTTATAGTTCTTGTAGAACACAGCCAGGGATATTATTGGGTCCAATGGAAGCTGTATTGTTGGATTTGGACAGTGCAGCTTTAACCTGTGCTGCAGTAATGCTGGGTGCCTGGGATTCTTTTGGTATTGTGATTGGCCCTTTAGGAGGGGAGAGAGGGGTAAAGTTGGCACTGAATCTGTCGGCCAGTATGTTGGCAGTATCTGTTGACCGAGTATAGGAGGTACCATTGTGTAGTATCTCAGAACAAATCTGGGTATTGCCATGGAGGTTCTTGATATAGCTATAGAAGGCTTTGTGATTGTTTTTAGTGTCTGCCGCAATTTTGCCTTCATAGCTGGCTTTAGAGGATTTGATGAGGGATCTCAACTTTTTGTTGAGGCTAATAAGGGAGTTTTTCCAGACTTGAGACTTCACCTTTTTCTGCAACAGTTTCTTCCTTGTGTTGTAGAGTTTATTAATGGGAGGGGACCACCAGATTGGCTTCCTTTTTTAGGAGGAAAGCGTCTTGGTTCTGTTGGGTATGGGTAGTTCCATCCATTTGTGTACACATTCGTACAGTGCATTGTTGTATGATTTGTTAGTCATGCAGCTGTTTTCCATTGGCATGGGTGCCGTGAAGTTAACCAGCTCTGTTTTTAGAAGTCCAAAGTCAGCTTTAGAGATGTTTTTAAGGTGGTTACCTTTGTGGGGGGTGTGGGTGAGATGTGGATTCCCATGGTGATTAGTTTATGGTTGGATCTGACCAGGGAGGGCTTGACTATTGGTGTAGAGCAACGGTCGCCCATGTTAGTAATAACCAGGTCAAGGATGTTGCTTCTTTTAGTGGAGGTCAGAATGAGCTGGTTCAGGGCATTGGAACTGATGAATTCCAGGAAGCGTTGGGCCAGTGTATCGGTGCTTGAGTAGTTTTCCCAGTTGATGGAGGAGTCGTTGAAGTCTTGTAGTAAGAGAGTTTTGGGTTGGACCTTGATAGATTCCAGGGTGCTTAGGAACGTGGAGTGAGAGTCTAGGGGCATGGTTGGGGACCTATAAGCAGGCTATGACATGAATCACCATCTTACCCAGTATAAGTTGTACCTGGAGTATCTCAGATGCATTATGTTGGGCTGGTAGTCTGGAAGTGTGCATATCCTTTATGAATATGGGGACACCACCTCCTTTGGACCTTTGGTCTATGTTTCAGGGCCAAAAGGTGTGGAATGAGTTATAGCCTGGTATCGCAGGGGTGCTTTTTGCTGCTTTAAACCAGGTCTCCGTTACAGCACAAATGTCGATCTTCTCCATTTTGAGTAGTGGTTTGAGTGCGTGCAGCTTGAGATTTAGACTTCTAGCATTGAGCAGCATGACCCTCAGGTTGCATTTATTTATAGCTGTTATGGTGGTAATTTGGTCTTTGGAACACCGCCTAAAAAGGCACTATAGGGGTGGCAAGAGCCTTAGCCAGTACCCGGAAACCCAGGGGTGACAGATGCAGGCCATCTCTGACAAAACATCGAGGTCTGTCAATCATGTCATCCTCTTTTTCTCTTAGTTCCTTTTTGCCTTTAGGCTGCAAATTCATTCTGAGAGATACAGGGGAGAGCAGGTGCATTATATTATAAGGGAAGTAGCTCAAGTATTGGTGCAGCTGAAGTTGCTGGGATGAATCTGCCTGAGGACTGATTTTCCCAGTAGTATAACTGGATAGACTAGGGATAATGAAGATACAGCAGTATGGTAAGTATATAACTCCTACATCAGGAATAAACTTTCAGTCACACACACAGTTTAACTTGGCACAGTCGTACTTCTAAGAGGAAACTGGATAACTTCATGGATATCACTTAAGTTCCAAGTGTGGGTTCCAGGGCATCAGTCTCTGATGGTCAGTAGGCTTTCTACTTGTTCATCAGACATATGAACTTAAGAACCTCTTATGCTTAAACTTGAGTCGACAATACATAGTGAAGTCTAACAAAGAAAGTGTGATGATGATGCAGCTGATATGTTTTTGCTTATGTTCAATGTTAATGTGTGGTTTAATAGAGTAGGCAAAACTTTGCAAATGATGATACAGACTGTGTTACTGCAGGCTAGAATAGATTTTGTTTAGACAGAAGAGTATTCCAAGACATTTTTGTAGGTTATTTTTGAAGGCTTGGTTGATATGCAGTTTTCCTACATAAGGAAGAGTTGATTTATTGCAGAAGAGAGACAGTGTTGTAGAAAGAGTTACTAATGTAATGTAATGCATATCATTTCCTTGTATATTCATACAAAGTTGGCAAAAAAAAATGTGTATGTTGGGATTGTACACCTTGACATTTGTGATGCTTGAAAAGTATTGCAAAACATGAAGATGCTAAACAGGAACAAAAGGATGAGCCACTCCACAGTAAAAAAATGCACCTATTCAGGCCAAATTCAATAAAACCAATTCTGGACTTTATTGAAGAAAATAAAGCAAATGATGAGCGCTTTCATCCTGACCACTTCAGAACTTCAGATAATGAATTAATTTACACAAACCATTTATATAGTATAGAGGAAACTGGGTAAGACAATCATTAGAAGTTAATAAGTTATTTAAAATGATACACCCCCATAAAGAAAAATCATGTAAAAATCATGCTTTATATATGAAAACTGGTTAAAATGCATAAATAAATGTGGAAAATTCAAATTGTATTTTAAAAGCATAATAAAATATATAATTTAATAGTACAGAAGAAATATATATTTTTTTAAAAAACACTGTTATCTTTCTAAAGCTTTTAGTTTCAACAGAGAGCTAATGGAAATGTGTTCATTTAGGCCTGGCCAACTTGATGCACAGAGACGCAGTTGCCAGTAAACCTCTCTCCTTTCTAACAAAAGTGACCAGGCACCACCTCGAGGTTCTGTTTTAATATTGTCAATGAGAGTGAAGTGAAAAGAGTGACCAGTATTTTCCATAATGTGTTTACTAAGTGCATTTGTATCTTTTTTTGATTTTCTATCATATAAATGTTTGTAAGTTCGGTTCTTTAATTTACGGTCAGTTTTTCCAATGTAAAAACAGCTACAACAGTTTCATAGGGCACAATAAATGATCCTTTCAGATTCACAGTTAAATTTTTGATGTAATTTCACTTCAAAGTTGTTTATCAGAAAAATGCCCCCTTCCTTAATGTGTTTGCAATATTTATACATGCCACAATTTTTCATGTGCCCAACATGATTCACTCCCTTTGGTTTCATCTCAAAAATGTTTTTTAAGTTTCTGCCTTTCTTGAATACTATGGTGGGGTGTGAATCAATGAAAGGTCTAATGGCTTTCTCTTGGTTTAGAATGGTCCAATTCTTTTCCAAAGTTTTCCTTAATGCAAAATTGTCATTGGTATATATAGTAATAAAAGATGTCTTGTAGTCCCTTTTAAGTTCTTGATTCTGCACACTTATAGACTGGGTAAAATTACTGGTATTGGTGATGCTGATGTTCATCGTGCTATGCTGCTGCAGTCATCACACTTGGGTTATCCTGCCGTCAGGCGGTCCCGCAGTCGGCCTGAATTCCAAAGCCTTGGTCTGGCGTCGGTTGTTGTCGCTTCTTCCCTGATGTCTGTGCGGCAAGGGTATAAAAGTGGCAGCTGATGCCATTTTCTTCAGTCTTTCTTGTCGCGCGGTGCCCGAAGCAGAAGTAGTTCGCACGTGCTGGTTGGCCAGCTCCTGAGATTTTCGAATAGAATTTCAGCCAAAGTCTTCTGTAAAGCTAAGTACCCCGTTGGGGAAACTTTTCTTGTTTCAGACCGATGTCAGACAAAGTTAATAATTGTATTTCTTGTGGGAAGCAAATACCTCATAAGGATTTTCATTCTTATTGTATTCCTTGCCTAGGCCCAGACCACAACGTTTCTGGTTGTCGGTTTTGTGCTAGGTTCAATAAATGCACTATTAAGCATCGGGCTGATACCGCCCAACATTATTTTGGCAGAAAATTCAACTACATTATGTCATTGGAACCTCCAACAACCGCTATGTTTAAAAAACGCAAGGACAAAGACCGGCAGCCATACACTTGCCCACCTTTTACCCAAACCCACAGAATAAAGGAGAAAGACTCCTTCACTCTTTGGACATTCACAGACAGTTACGTTACTATTTGGACAAGACAAAGGCCTTCTGAAAATCTGACCAACTCCTTGTATCCTATGCACCAGGCTCAGAAGGAAAGGCTATTTCAAAACAGACCATCTCCAAATGGATAGCACATTGCATCCACTTTTGCTACTCACACCACGGGAAAGCAGTGCCTGCTAGTATTAGGTCTCACTCTACCAGGGCTACAGCAACCTCAGCAGCCTTCCTCCGAGGAGTCCCAACAAAGGACATTCTGGAGGCAGCTACCTGGAGTTCAGTGCACACCTTCACCAAGCATTACCACCTTCCTCTATACTCAAAAAACAGAGCTGGGTTTGCCACTGCAGTGCTGCAGGGCATCTTAGCTGCACCTAACCCAGTTTAGCTCCTACCACCCAACCATAGCTTTGGGACTCTACCCAAGTGTGATGACTGCAGCAGCATAGCACGATGAACATAGTACAGTTTTGTACCTACCATAAATGTAGATGTTCGAGTGGTTATGCTGCTGCAGTCCAGGTTACCCTCCCTCCATCCCCTCTACCTAACAAGGCTTTTCTTATACCTCCATGTACTTCAACCTTTGGGATGCATGTCTATATGGTGTATTTGCTTACAACTAGTACCATTGTTTTGCACTAAGGTATGTTTTGCAAGCTTCTTATTTTCCCTTCTTAGTTTGGGGGCACCTGACATCTGGGGCAAGAAAAACTGAAGAAAATGGCATCGGCTGCCTCTTTTATACCCTTGCCGCACTGACATTCGGGAAGAAGCGACGACAACCGACGCCGGACCAAGGCTTTGGAATTCAGGCCGACTGCGGGACCGCCTGACGGCAGGATAACCCAAGTGTGATGACTGCAGCAGCATAACCACTCGAACATCTACATTTATGGTAGGTACAAAACTGTACTTTATCAGTGTCTGTTATTAAGGGGCTAAAATGCCCTCTCTCCCTTTTATTTACTATTTCTAACTTAATGTCAGTAATAAACTTACACGGGTAGCCTCTTCTTGAAAACATGGCTTTCAAATTGTCACATTCGCTAAGGAAATCATCCATATCTGATACCATTCAGGCCGCCCTCACAAACTGTCCCTTTACAATAGCTTTTTTCTGTTTCATTGGATGTGTACTTGAAAAATGAAGTAAGGAGTTGGAATGTTTCCTTTCTGTATATTTTTGAAACAAATTTGTTGTTGGTGTGATCTTTAATGAAAAGAACATCTAGGAAAAGCACCTGCTCCACACTGTAGTTGTGTGTGACTTTCAAGAAAGTGGTGATGGAATTCATGTACGATATTAAATCTACTATATATCGTGGTGGTGGTGCTGCGGTAGCATTGTCGGCTCACATTAAGACGCTGTCCGGTTCGATTCTCAGTTAGAGCGTCTTCTGCCTGGAGACATGCGTGAATGGGCGTACCTTCGTTGAAGGTTGTGCGTCAGGGCTGGTAACCCGGCATGTAAAAATCAACTACAAATCATTAGCGGACCGGAATTCCACTGTGGCGACCCCTAACCAGGAAAAGCCGAAAGACAGAAACAACAACAACAACAATATTAAATCTACTATATGTTCTGGGGGTCCATCCCACAAAATAAAGATATCGTCCAAAAAAATGGGTGTAGCATTTTACATACTTAAATATTGGACTGTTGAACAAAAACTTTTTTTCCCACTGGGTTACAACAAATGTTTGCATATAGACCCCCCACATGAGGAACCCATTGCTACACCCTCCTATTGCAAATAGATTTCGTGATTAAAGAGAATAAAGTTGTTTTTCAATACAAGTTTAAGTAGGTGTGCATATACGTGAACCTTGTTGTGTTCAATGCCTTTTTCATATAAGTATTCTGAAAACCATTCTAAACCTGTATTATGTGGAATGACAGAGTATAAGTCTGATATCGATGGTTTAAAGGACATAATGGGTTTGAAGTGGAGTGTTTTTGAAGAGATGTAAGAAACTCCATGAGTCCCTACATATGTGAGTTTTAGAAAAGACCAGTTCTTTAAGCCTTGTGTCTAAAAGTTTTGCAAGAGGGTGGGTGATGGAACATTTTGCGCCCACAATGGGTCTCATGAGTGGTTGGTCAAGGTTGCTATGATGTTTTGGTAACCCAAACATCACTGACATTTTAGGATATGACACAGTGAAATAATTTAACTCATCAATGGTAATGGACCCCTCAATAAACAAATCCTGTAAATCATTTCTAATGCTGTAAGCTGTATGTAATTCATTAAGGGAGGATTTAGCATATGCCTTCCCATTAAGAATGTGCAACATCTTGTTAGCATAATCAACCTGGTTCATAAGAGCTACACTTCCACCCTTGTCGGGTTTCATTATTCTAACCAAGTCAAGAATGCTTTTAATGTCTTGTAGTATGGTCTCCACATCATTGTCCATCTGTCTTTTCTGATAAATCCTTAAAAAATTATAGATATCTAGTTCACATATTCTTTCAAATAGTTGAATGATTGGGTGAAGGGGAGGATTAAAGGTGCTGGACATGGCTAAAGGGTTGATAACACTTTCTAGTGATGAATTCTGAAAAAAGACCCTAAAATTCAACTTATGTGTGTATAATTTTAAGTCAAGTAGGATGTTAGAAATGTCCGTAGGTTGTGAAGGTACATAGCTGAAAACATTTGAAAATAAATCACAGTGCGCAACACCAAAAACCACATCAGAAAAATTATACACCTAAAATCACCATCACAATTGGCAATAATGTTACAGTGGGGTAGTAAATAATCAGATGACATAAAGAATCATTAATTAATTCCTGTTGGACCAAGTATGATTCTGTGCCCCCCTCTCCCTAGGATTGAATCCCTCCTTGTGTTCCATTGAGTGTTGGGGGGTAAGTGTTCCCCTGGTGAGTTCCCCAGGGTTGATATGAAACTGCAGTTTTGTTCTTTATTCTCTACGACCGTCTTAGGGTTGGGAATTCTTGTGGGTCTAAAAAATAGTTTTGGTCATTATTAACTGTAACACAGTTTGTTTCAGTGTTGTTGGAAGAATCATTACCAGCAGGAGTGTAACCATGGTCAGGGAATTTATTGCCCCATTCCTGAGAGGGAGGTGGATTGGGGTAAGCAAATCACTTCCCGTAGTCATTTTTATCCCCGAGTTTTTTTTTTACCTTACGTGCTGTTATAGAGGTAGATAACTGCTCAATACTATGAAAGATATGTGCATGTTCATATTAAATTCATTATACTGTGTGTTCACTAATTCTTTTATCAAGCTCAGAAACATTACTTATTAAATCATTTATCAAAACATCATTACTTTTCACAATAACTTTCATATATTCAACACCATGAGAATCAAAAAGAGCCAAAAGTTCTTTATGCAGGTTGGAGCCTGCTATCAAACCACTAGGGTAACGCCACATTCTAAGTCCCTTAGGGACAATATGCTCTTTTATACATTCTAAAAAATATGCATTATCAAGCTGCAAGTGCTTGATCTTACAAAGTTTATAATCAAATTCTTCTAGATAACTTGAATATTATTCACAGAAAGAGTACCTGTTGGTTGTTTTTCACTGTTCGAAACAATGGCTTCAGTAAGCCAGTCCTTTAAAACTGGAACAGAACCTCTGTGGCTGGAAGGAACACTGGATCCTGCAAAAACTGGTTGAGAGTTCAAATTAATAGTTCTCTGTCCACAAGGAATGGAATGTTCATCTCCATTACTTAATCCAGTTCTTGAGGATGTAGAATTCAAGGAATTAAGGCTTTGTAGTGGGTTTCCATCATTCAAAACACTTTTGTAAACTCGTAGAGACAACCACTGCTTCTCCTCGTGTGCTCTGCGGGCGTCTGACGTCATCGGGGGAGTGGCTACGTCACCAGGGGGTGTGGCCAGAAGAGAGTCAACCTTTTTGGTTATATTTTGTACAATAGCTGTTAAATTCAAAACGGCATGCTATAGAGTGTTAAAATCAGTTTCCTGATTCACAAGAGGAGCAGATAATTCCAAATTGTCCTCGTTGGCCATCAAAAAACAGTGAAAAAAGACAAAAGGAAAAACTGTTGCAAAACACGAAGATGCCAAACAGTAACAAAAGGATGAGCCACTCCACAGTAAAAAAATTGCACCTATTCAGGCCAAATATAATAAAACCAATTCTCGACTTTATTGAAGAAAATAGAACAAATGATAAACGCTTTCGTCCTGACCACTTCAGAACTTCATCAGATAATGAATTAATTTACACAAACCATTTATATAGTACAGAGGAAACTGGGTAAAACAATCATTAAAAGTTAATAAGTTATTTAAAATAACATACCCCCTTAAAGAAAAATCATGTAAAAAACATGCTTTATATATGAAAACTGGTTAAAATGCATAAATAAATTTGGAAAATTCAAATTGTATTTTAAAAACATAATAAAATATATAATTTAATAGTACAGAAAAAATATAATTTTTTTTTTAAAAAACACTGTTATCTTTCTAAAGCTTTTAGTTTCAACAGAGAGCTAATGGAAATTTATTCATTTAGGCCTGGCCAACTTGATGCATTGAGACGCAGTTGCCAGTAAACCTCTCTCCTTTCTAACAAAAGTGACCAGGCACCACCTCAAGGTCCCTTTTTAATATTGTCAATGACAATGAAGTGAAAAGAGTGACCAGTATTTTCCATAATGTGTTTACTAAGTGCATTTGTATCTTTTTTGATTTATCATACAAATGTCCGCAAATTTGGTTCTTTAATTTACGGTCAGTTTTTCAATGTAAAAACAGCTACAACAGTTACATAGGGCACAATAAATAATCCTTTCAGAGCCACAGTTAAATTTCTGATGTAATTTCACTTCAAAGTTGTTTATCAGAAAAATGTCCCCTTCCTTAATGTGTTTGCAATATTTACACATGCCACACTTTTTCTTGTGCCCAACATTATTCACTCCCTTTGGTTTCATCTCAAAAATGTTTTTTAAGTTTCTGCCTTTCTTAAATACAGTGGTGGAGTGTGAATCAGTGAAAGGTCTAATGGCTTAAAACTGACCGTAAATTAAAGAACCGAATTTACGAACATTTGTATGATATAAAATCAAAAAAAAGATACAAATGCACTTAGTGGTGGATCTCTCCCACCTCAACCTTTTTTTACGAGTACCCACTTTTTGCGTGCTTACTCTCCAGACTCTGTTCTGGTGGTGCTACAGTAGCGTTGTCGCCTCACAGTAAGATGCTGTCCAGTTCGATTCTCAGCTAGAGCGTCTTCTGCGTGGAGACATGCATGAATGGGCGTACCTTCGTTGAAGGTTGTGCATCAGAGCTGGTAACATGGCACGTAAAAATCAACTACCAATCATTAGCGGACCGGAGTTCCACTGTGGCGACCCCTAACCGGGAAAAGCCGAAAGACACAAACAAACTTTCCAGACTCTCTTCCCCCTTCCCATGCCTCAAGCATTTCTGTCCATTTTAGACATCAAAGATGCATAGCTGCGCACCCCTATAAGGCCCAACTACAGGAAGTATTTAAGATTTTCTGTGGGTTCCTCGCATTTTCAGTTCTCTGCCATGCCCTTTGGACTATCCACTACTCTGAAGGTGTTTACCAAGTGTCTGGCTCCAAGGGATTCAAATGTTTCCTTACCTGGATGACCTCCTGTTCCAGGCAGGCTGCTCCACTTCCCTACACATACAACTCCAAAAAGTCATCTCTGTCCTACAGTCACCCGGCTTCAACATTAATTACCCCAAGTCCAGTCTATGCCTCTCTCGGGACCAAGTTTTCCTGGGGTGCAGAATAAGGACAGATGTGATGAGGGCATTTCTTCCACCCCAAAAGATGGAAAGCCTGAAACTGCACCTGCTTTCTGTCCTACATGCTACCACTATGACAGCAAGACAGCTTGTCAGACTCCTGAATCATATGGCTTCCAATATACTCATGTTACCATTAGCAAGACTCCACATGAGAAAGCTCCGGTGGTACCTGAGGTCCACATGGACCCAGCACACCCACCCCTTGGGCCAAAACCTTCCCTTCCTAACGAAGAAGATCCTTTGGTGGTTGAACCAAATCTCCCTCAACCCTGGACTTCCTTTACAACTCCTTCCCCTAGTCCAGGAGATGTACACAGATGCTTCAGACCTGGGATGGGGAGTGGCTTTGGGGTGCTTGAAGGTGCAAGGCCCCTGGACAGCCCCTTTCAAGACGGAGCACATCAGGGAAATGAGAGCAATCATATTTGCTCTGAGGGCCTTCAACACATTCTGAAACAAGGACCTGCTGAAGTTGTTCACAGACAACACTACAGTTCTCTGGTATGTGAGCAAAAAAGGGAGGAACAAAGTCTTACTTGCTATGCAGACTTAGACTCCAGGCTTGGGAATTAGCAGCCCAACATGGAGTCACCCTGCAGGCAGTTTATATCCCTTCATCTCAGAACACTCAGGCATCTTGAGCAGGTCCAGGTCACAATCCCATGAATGGATGCTACACAGGGATGTGTTCCTGGACATAGTCCACAAGTGGGTTACACCACAAGTAGATCTGTTTGCCTCCCCTCTGAGCAGACAACTTCCACTCTTTTGTACCAGGGTGACCAGCCCCTTTGCGAGGGCAACGAACACCTTCTCTATGTCATGGAAGGGGATGTTTCTCTATGTATTCCCCCCATTCCCACTCCTACAAAAAGTCCTTTTGAAATTTCAGCAGGACAAACCAAAAATCTTGTTGGTGACTCCCTTTTGGCCAAAACAGCACTGGTTCCCCCTCCTTCTGCATTTAGCCAGGGGCAATCATCACAAGTTACCTCACAGAGTGGGCCTTCTCACACAGGACAAGGGATCCCTAATCCATCACTACCTGGAATCTCTGAACCTAACCCTGTGGGTGATAGAATCCTGATCCCTTTTAGACAGCTCTACACCAAGGACGTGCTTAAAGTCCTGGCAGAGGCCAGGAAACCCAATACTAGGAGATCTTATATGTCTTAATGGAAAAGATTCTCCATCTGGTGTCTACAAAGACAGCTAGACCCATTTCAAAGAGAGGTCCGGTTAGTGCTGTCATATCTGTGTGAATTGTTGCAAGCAGGGTTGGCATATTCTTTGGTTAAGGCCAACCTAGCCCTTCAGGAGGCCAGTTCCTCCACCATGGGACATGAATTAAGTCTTAGAGAAGCTCACAGTGTGCCCTTTTGAACCAGTATCAAAAGCTTCTCTGAAATATTGCACTTGGAAAACTGTGCTTCTTGTGGCCCTGACATCAGCCAGAAGAGTGTCAGAGCTTCAGGCCCTGATGTCCACCCCTCCTTTTCTACTCTTCCTTAAGGATAGAGTGACCCTTAGGACCAACCCCACCTTCATGCCTAAGGTGGTCATTGTGCTGTCCCTGAAACAATTTATTCAGCTTCCTACCTTTTTCCACATCCAAAGAATGACAGTGAGAGTCCTTCACTCCTTTGATGTCCACAGACAACTTAGATTCTACCTGGACAAGACCAAGTCAGTTAAGAGATCAGAGCAACTGTTTGTTTCCTTTCACCCAAGAGCTCTGGGGAGAGCAGTGACAAAACAGACCACTTCTGCCTGAATTTCCAGGGATGTCTCCTTTTGTTAACACCTATCATGGCAAACATCTTTCCTCAGAAATTAAAGCCAACTCTACTAGAGCCATGGCTTCATCTGGAGCTTTCTTCAAAGGGCTGGACACTACTTCCATTCTAGAGGCAGCTACCTGGACCTCTGTCCATACCTTCACCAAACACTACAAACCAGGTCATATTTCAAGGTCTAGAGCAGGATTTGCTAAGGTAGTCCTGCATGGGTTCTTGGAGAACAGTTCCATACCACCCTCCTCTTCTTCCCTTTCAGCTTTGGTATGCACTGAAAGATTTTGAATACTGCAACATGGAAATAGAGGGACATAGAATAGTTGCATAAAATCTTACCAAAGCCATAGATGTCCTTCTCTTCCATCTTGCAGTTTTCCACCCCCCCTCCTACCCCCTGTATAATCCATTTTTGGATGACACAGGACTTGTCCAGCTATCCCAGGACTGGAGTCCAACTGGGGCATTCAAGTATGAGCAAAGGTACATGGAGGCATCACTTTTATGGCCCACGCACCCTACAGCCCACTTTAGACATCCCACGTACCAAGCAGTGACTAGAAGATAGCAGAGGATAACCCAAAGGTTTTGAATACTGCAACATGGAAGAGAAGGACATCTATGGTTATGGTAAGATTTTTACACAGCTATTCTTTCTCCAATAAT
Organism: Protopterus annectens; assembly: GCF_019279795.1. Classification (NCBI taxonomy): domain Eukaryota; kingdom Metazoa; phylum Chordata; order Ceratodontiformes; family Protopteridae; genus Protopterus; species Protopterus annectens. The sequence continues at coordinate 421,307,639 of NC_056751.1, forward strand.
TGAGACCAATTCAGAAGTTATGTAAAACACAGTTTTAGGAAGGACTGAATTTTCATTTGTAAAGCTGATTTTTTTGTTTCAAGTTTTGCATGCTAACATGTGCATGTTTATTATTTTATGCACTAATTTTTGGGGGGACTGTATCTCAGAAGTATTTTTATTTATTTCTTTTAGCCTTGGCCGCAAAACAGTGACCCCAACAGCCGTGAAGCACGGCAACAGCGTTTTGCACATTTCACTGAGCTTGCCATCATTTCTGTCCAAGAGATTGTTGATTTTGCCAAACAAGTCCCTGGATTTTTGGAACTTTCACGAGAGGACCAGATTGCTTTACTGAAGGCATCAACCATTGAGGTACTTGGTGCATTCTAGTGTGACTGCAGACTCCATTTTAGCTGTTTCTCCACTCCTGCATGCATTAAAACTTGAAAGTGATATTGCCAAGCAGTTGTAGTTTCATGAACTCTTATTTCTGTTCTCTATCCAGTGCAGAATATGATCTGTGTGATGCTGAAAAGATAATTTATTATCAAATTGATTCGTATCAGACATGTAATGGTTCCAAAAGATTTCAGACAAGCTTAGTTGAACCTTGTGGTCCATTAAACATGTTTGTTGTGAAATATTTGATGATGTTTTTGGAGCTTTTCTCACTGACGTTCACTGTAAAGGGACATAATCTAATTGAGCTGATATTTAGTCAGCAAAGTAAACAAATTAACAAACCAAAAAATATAAATAATTGTATAATTGTGAATTACTTTTCTTTTCTTTTTAAAGTACATTTTTTTCTAAGTGTTCATTTTACTGTTAATGTTGCGGGGTTTTTTTCTGTGTACCATTATCACATAGGCCAGACAAATGGGGAATAAATAGAGATGCACCTAAAATGTGTAATGAAAGGTAATGGCACTGATTTCTTTTTACCTACATCATACACAGACTTTCTTTAAGCATGCTGTGGCTGCAGTGCATCATTTCCAGCAGTGTCACTATGCAGGAAATACATCATTGATTACTGTAGTGTTGTTTATAATGCCAATCACAAGTGCTGTGCTTCTCTGTTCTAGACAGAGTAACTGGTTGTACATAATTGCGGTACTTGAAATGGATTATGCTTAACTGCTCCATTAGTTTTCTGCAAGGGGAATGTAATGGACAATGTTGCTAGAATCTGTGAGAGAGTTTGCATCAGTTTGTTTTAGTTTCTGACTGCACTTAAGATACTGAGAGTATTAGTATTGAAAGAGACTGTTAAAACATTTTGAGGACTACTTGGGCCCATACCTCTCAATATAATTGCTTGAGAATTTCGGACAAATCCAAAAGTAATGGGGCAACACAGGATCAAAATCAGGGGCAGTTTTCAGTGGACCACTGAAGGGGGTAACTGTTGAGGATGTTCTTTTTGTTTCAGTGTTGCAGTCATCACATTTGGGTTATCCCTGCCAGGGTAGCCATCAGTCAGCCCAAATACCAGAGGCGTAGTATTTCTGTGTCAGTTGCTGTCACCCCAGGACTGACATCAGGTTGCCAGTGTTATAAATTAAGGCAGCCGACATCATTACTTCAGTCTTTCTTGCCGAGGAGCCCGAAGCAGAAGCAGTTCGCACGAGTGCCGGTCGGCCGCTACCTGAGTTTTTCATTTCCAAATTGAAGTTGAAGTCTTTTAAAGCTAAGTACCCCGTTAGGGATTCTTTTTTCTTGCTCTAACCGATGTCAGAAAAATTAACTTTAGTCTTGCCTGTGGAAAGCAAATACAACACCGAGGTTTTCATTCTTACTGCCTCACTTGCTTAGGCTCATACCACAATGTTCCCCGCTATCACTTTTGTGCTTTGTTCAATGCCAGAATTGTACGTTGTCGGGCCCTTACTACAGCTAGATATTTTCACTCTCAGTCCTCGAATTCCGATATGGCTTTGGTAAGCCATTCGACAGCAGATCTTCCAAAAAAACATAAAGATAAAGACAGAGACAGACCTTACAGGTCCAAAACTTCTGATGACGCTTCCGTTAAGCTAGTTGTCAGTTCTCCGGTCCTCAGTGAGGCAGTTCTCCGGTCCTCAGAGAGGCGCTTTCACAGCCCCTGAAGCCCACTTCTGTGGATTCGCAGGCCACTACCGAGAACCTTTCAAAGTCCGGTATGCCGAGAGGCTCTTCATTGATTAAGGATCCTGTGGATGTCTCTACCTTGGATGGGTCCGGACCCGCTGAGCATACACCGACTTCTGAGGAAGTACTTCGCACTACCGATTCATGACACAGACTGATGACTTTCGCGTCTACCGTTCTTTTGAAAAATACTGAGTTTCTAGGGCCCAGGGTAAGAACCACACCCAAGAAACCGACGACCCAATCTCAGGCACCTGCTTTCTTGCCTCAGTGACAGATGCTTAAAATGGTGGAAGACCTTATAAAGCTTGTCAGGGGAAGCCAGGCTTCCCCTTCTAAAAGAAAAAGAGATTTTTCCCCAGTAGTTTTGTCTGAACAGGAGTCTGATGACTCTGATGCATCTGAATATGAAGATATATGCAACCCCTCTCAGCTTATGAGGATTCTAATGCAGAGGAATCCATCCCTTCAGCCTCTCCACCCGAGGACTTTTCCTTTGGGGAAACCCTGCATACCTTAAGGGAGCATTTCCAATAGAAATGTCAGGACTACCCTCAGTCAAAAAAGAGACTCAGGGAATTTTTAGATCTTCCACAGCACAGACCACTGGCCATTCCTCCTGTCCTGGATGTAGTGGATGATATTTTTTATGGAATCCAGTTTGACTCCTGACACCCTCCCTCCTGGTCCCAGGAAACCAGACAGGTACTATAGAGTCCCTGACTCCCACAAATTTCTTTTCAAATATCCAACTGCTGACCCCGAGGTTATCTCTCAAGGACCTAAAGGAATTAAAGCAACTTCTGCTAAAAATCCCACCCCCTCAGATAGGGATTCCCAAGCATTAGACAGATGGGGTAAAAACGTATACACCTCTGCTACTTTTGCTATTAGAGCACTAAATTGTTAGTTCCATATGCTGAAATATCAGCAACATACCATGTACCTCCTCAAACAGAAAATATCTTCTTTTCCTGCTTGTGCAGAAAATAGAGTTACAAGAGTTAATGCATTCTGCAAGTCAAGTAACTAAGCACACCTTACAATGTGGTATTGATGCCTTAGAAACATCTTGCAGGGCGGCAGTCATTGGTTCTGTACTTAGAAGGCATGCTTGGCTAAAGGAACAACCCTTGCCAGACCATGTCACATCCAAATTATTGGACGCACCACTGCAAAAAGACAACTTATTTGGCACCAAGGCAGAGGAGGTCTTAAAAAAGATGGAAAAAAGGCTAAATCTATGCAGTCAAAGACTTCTTGCAGGTCCAGCCACCGAGGTTCAGTAGGCATTGCCCCTCCAAACACTGGTCCTTTCCTGCCCCTTCCAGGTAAGTTCAGCCAAGACCCTGGGGAAGCAGGGCCCCCCTCACAGACAGCAGCCGCAGGGAATGCAGAGATCTAAGCAATGGGGTTCCTCCTCGTCAAAACCAGGGAGTGCTCAGCCACCCCCTCATCGTAAGAACTCACAATGACTTTATACTTCCACCCCCTCCCTCTGCCCACCCGGTCTTGCCCCTAGGAGGAAAGCTCTCCTTCCATGCAAGCACCTAGGCCACCATTACCAACAACTGCTAGGTCCTCAACATAGTGTCCCAGGGATACAAATTTTATTTCCACACTCTACCAACCCCAAAAGGGTTACCAGATCTTCCCCCAAACCAGTGGGCAGAGGCCAAAAAGCATGTCCTTTCCCTGCTCTCTATAAAGGCAATAGAGCCATGTTCCTGCAGAACAGGTAGGCCAAGGTTTCTACTCCAGACTCTTCCTGGTACACAGAAAAGAGGGCACCTGGCACCCCATCCTTGATCTATCCATTCTAAACACTTTCCTGGTGATACCAAAATTCTAAATGCTCACCCTCCAGCAACTTCTACCTATGCTCTCCAAGGATGCTTGTTTAGCCACCTTAGACCTAAAAGAGGCCTACCTACACATCCCAATCAGGGAATCTTGAAATATCTGCGTTTCAGGATAGGATCACTGCACTTTCAGTTCTCTGCGCATCCCTTTGGCTTATCTACTGCTCCCAGAGTTTTCACAAAAAGCCTGGCTCCCGCCATTGCTTTTTGCAGACAAGGAAATATTCAAATTCACCCATACTTAGGCTGCCTGATTCAGACCGACAGTCAGGAAAAGATTCTAACCTGACTTTTGTAAAGGACCTACTGACCTCCCTGGGGTATACTATCAATGAAAAGAAATCCAAACTAGTACCCACGCAAAAGATTGTATTCCTGGGAGCAAGCCTGGACACGGCATCCCAGACAGCATTCTTACTCCAGAAAAAAAACAAACCTACTTCTCTCAACTAGACACCAGACCCCACTTATCCGCAAGGAAAATTCTGCAAGCTCTGAGGTTCATGGCTTCTTGCATTCTACTCATTCCATATGCCAGACTGCATATGAGAAAACTACAGTGGTACCTAAAATGTCTTTGGTGTCAACACTCCCAAGACCTGGAAGCTCTTATACCAATGATACCTTGTTTAAGGAAAGATTTTCTTTGGTGGGCAGCAGCATGCTACTATAACAAGGAACTACCCTTCTCACAACCCCACGCTGCCCAGACCCTCACCACAGATGCATCAGACTATGCCCGGGGCGCACACCTGGACGGCAGGTGCATTCAGGACCACTGGAGCTCAAACCAAATACATCTGCACATCAACCAAAAAGAGATGTTAGCTGTTCAGCAAACTCTGACAGCCTTCAGACCCCTACTCTCCCCGGGGCCGCTACTGATCAAAACAGACAACACCACTGTGATGTGGTATATCAACAAGCAGGGAGAGACTCACTCGTACCCTCTGTGCAGGCTCGCCATGACCCTTTGTCACATGGCCTCAGCCATACAACTACACCTATTAGCACAATTCCTGCCAGGCTCTCTAAACTCTCTGGCAGACAACTTGAGCAGAAATCTTCTGGACCCACACGAGTGGCAGCTAGACCAAAGAACCTTCACCCTTGTAACCCAGAAATGGGGCACCCCGAAGGTCAACCTCTTTGCTTCTCATTCCAACCATCAGCTCAGCAAATTCTGCACCAGGTAACCTCACAGCAAGGCCTGGAAAGTGGATGCTCTATCCTTCCAGTGGGTCAACCTTTCGGTCTATGCATTCCCCCCTTTACCGCTCATTACAAGGGTACTGCTCAATATAAGGGAGGAAAAACCAAGGACAGTCCTGATTGCCCCAGACTGGCCATGCCAGCACTTGTACCCGCTGCTGCACAGCCTATCACCATTGCCACCATGGCTCCTCCCTCAGATCCCAGCACTCCTGACCCAGAGGAATGGAGAATTCATGCATTCCCAATTGCAGACCCTCAGTGTGGCAGCCTGGCTAATTCCCTGACCACTGCACAAGCTGCCAATCTAAGCAAACAAGTTCTAGATGTTATACGTGAGGCCAGATGCCCTAGCACTAGAAAGTCTTATGCTGACAAGTGGAAAAGGTTTTGCACCTGGATCCAGGCTAAGGGAGCCAGAACTGCACAGCCCTCCCTACCTCTCATCCTGGATTACCTGGCTGACCTACTACACAAGGCTCTCTCCTTCTCTTCCATTAAAATGCATCTGCCATCTCTGCTCATTTCAGCACAGAGCCACCTCTTTTCTCCCACCCTCTCATCAAACAGTTCTTAAGAGGGGCTAACAGCTTGAGGCCACCCACAAGAGCACGTACCCCAGCTTGGGACCTTAACTTTGTTTTAGAAAAGCTCACCCTGCCCCCCTTTGAACCAGTGACATCAGCAGAGTTAAAGTGCCTCTCTCAGAAAACAGCCTTGCTTCTGGCCATCACTTCAGCTAGAAGAGTATCTGAACTACAAGCACTAATGGCTGTAGAGCCCTTCATCATTTTCCATGCTGACAGGGTCTCCCTTAGGACTACTCCATCCTTCATGACAAAAGTGGTGTCCAGTGTGGCTCTCAACCAATCCATTTATTTGCCCACCTTTTTTCACTAACCCACAAAACAAGGCGGAAAGGATTCTGCACTCGCTAGATGTGCACAGACAGTTCAGATTCTACCTAGACAGGACTAAATCATTTAGAAAGACTGATCAATTGTTCATCAGCTTTGCTGCAGGAGCAGAGGGCAAGGCCATATCCAAACAAACCATTTCCAAATGGATAGCACACTGCATCCATTTCTGCTACAAGTAGCATTTGAAACCTCCCCCAAGGGGGTTAGGACACTTTTGTTGCATTTTAACATTTCACCTTAAATGAAGACAAGACACGTCTTCCTCTCTTTCAGTGGCATTTATTACACATGTGTGGAGCCTCATGGAAAGTACCAGGGAGGCTCCCCGAACAAAGGAATGCATAAGCTTTTATACTGGTGATACTGCTGACAGTACAAAAATACAAACTAGACCAATTAAATGAGTACAAAAGGCAATTAACCAGTCAGTGGTTTACCAGTAGGCTTAAAGCAGTTCACATTACTACATCTCTAGGCAGAGAAAGAAAATCTGATACACTTCCATATAAGGCACATTTTCTGCTTTCAAGCAGGCTCCTGTTTTTCAGTGCTTTTCCACTATTCACAGTTTACTCAGAGTTCACAGTACAAAGTTCATCTCAATGCATACAGATTGTCACATACTCAATTTCCTTAAGCACACACTTTAGCCATTCATATTCTACAATCCCCCATTTGATGCTGTGTAAGCATCACCATTTAGTCGATCATACATTTGCCCTAAGTCTAGCATAACCATGTAGCTGGTTCCTTCATCATTGTCACACATTTTTATTTCATTGTCCATATTCATAACTGCAGGCAATTAAAACTTTGGCACCTTTTTAGTAGTCTTAAAAGACATTAATTTCAAAATCAATGCTTTGATTAAAAACATAACAAGAAAAGCAATAAGAGCTAATACTGCGATTAATAAAAATTAACTTCAGTAGTTCATCTCCCCAACCTGAGAACAGGTTGGTTAACCATGCCCACGTTGAGTTATCGGCCTCCTTGGCCTTAGAGAATTCAGAGACTCTCTGAATGAGTTTGAGATGGCTTTAAATTTTGTGCTGATTATCCGGAATAAACGTACAACAATCCTCCTGGATTAAAGCGCAAGTTCCGCTTTTCGCTGCAAGGGTGAAATCGAGTGCCATACGGTTTTGAAAGACTACAGCTCTCATGGCAGTCAGTTCATCAGTCACTAGTTCTAAAGCAGAAAATGTGGCATTGCTTAGTACTTCAAGCAATTTAGACAGTTTTCTCAGTTCCCAAACTGATTTTACTGCTCCGTATGCTAGAATTATATCAGCCCACAATATGGCGTCATCACCCAAGTCCATATGAGATAGTCCTTTGGTGCCAACATGAGCCAAGTCATTTTGGCCTACTGGATTGGCAGGCTTTTTGACCTCTTGAACATTCTGAATTTTTCCTTGAAGTAAAGCAGATGTATGTCGGATGGCTGGGACTAAACCTAAGAAACAGCTACCAGACCAGTTTCATGGTAGCCATTTATAGGCTCTTCTACCACACACAAAGTAGCAATTTTCCAACTTAGTGGTGATATTACTATTTATATAACCTTGTTCAGAATGAAACACCTTCTTATCGATCAATCCTAGCAGTTGGTATAGAACAGAATTGTTTCGTACCTCTTTGTATGTTTTATGCACCAGTTCACAAAATGAATTGTAGGTTGTGTTACAGTAGGAGGAGTTATTATTACACCTGTAGGGAACTGTCACATTACAAAAACTCCATCCTACCTTGACTTTACCAAATTTCTGAAAACACACAGTTCCATTTCGACGGTTAAACAGATGTAATGCTATTCTGCCTTTAGAGGTGACACTTGAAGTGTCATAGATCAGATTCATCCAGGTTTCATTACCCCTAAAGGGACTGTACTTAGCATCAATCCCCCATGAACAGTAGGTAAGGCAGTACAGATCCAACAGTCAGAGACATTGAGGGATGATGCATAGGCAAATTATATAGCTTGGTAGATGTTGAAAGGTGGATGCCAAACAGCTTGTTTGGTGTGACGTGTCAGTGGAGCTGGAAATAAAAATGGCCACAATAAAAATAATAGTACAACAAGAATGATCATCAAAATGGCTGTCCAATATTTTTGTGGAAATGGTTGTTAAGTCTGCGTAGTATCAGGAGTTTGGTGTTTTCCAAAAGGGTAAATGTTAGGCATCGTCAGGTACTGAAACAGTTCTACTTTGAGTACGAGTAGCAGTGGGAGGAGACTCTGGAGTTGAAAAAGGTAAAGGTTGTTGATCTTCAGATGGCACAACTTTTTTGACGTGTGAAATGTGGATCCATGTTGGAGATCCTTGCAATCGCACAGCAGATGATGTTGTCAGAAGAACCAGGAAGGGCCCTTTCCAGTGCAGCCGGAGTACTGTTTTTCTAGAGAAGGACTTAACGTAAACCCAATCCCCTGGTTGTAGGGCGGATGACAGGAAAGGATCTGGAAGGTGTTGAGCGGCTGCTACTTGTCGGTGGTGAAACTGTAGGAAAGAAACAAGAGATTTGCAGTACCAAAGAATATCATTATCAAATGTGTCATATTCAGAGAAGGGTGGTGGTGGTGTCATGGGCATACGCAGAGGGCGACCCATGAGAATTTCAGGTGGAGAAAGACCCTTAGTAGGATGCAATTGTGACTGCATAGAAAGTAAGGCTAGTGATAAGGCCTGCACCCAAGTTAGGCCTGTTTCTGAAGTGACTTTAGCAAGTCTAGTTTTCAGGTCTGGTTCATGCGTTCAGTAATACCTGATGCCTGTGGTCTATACAGACAATGAAATTTCAAAGTAATGCCTAGCATTGTACACAACGATTCAGCTAACTTAGCAGTAAAATGCGTTCCACAGTCAGAGTATATTTGACAAAGGAACACCAAAACGAGGCATCCATTCATAACACAATTTTTTTGCAACTGAAATAGCATCATTTTTAGCACATGGGTAGGCTTCTAACCACCCCGAAAAAATATCAACAATAGTCAAAACATATTTAAAATGAGTACAAGGTGGGAGTTCAATAAAGTCCCACTATAAAGCACAAAATGGTCCCATTAGTTTTGGCACCGGTTGAGTGGGAGCCAGAGTGCCCTTTGAAATGTTATGCTGTAAACAAATGGAGCACGTGCTCAAAACATGTTGCACAGAAGCAGAAAGTCCTGGGGCAAACCAGTCCTTCTGGATTTGTTTGATTAATGCTTGTACCCCTACATGAGCTGGCAAATGATATGCTTTTATAAGAGAATTTAACATAGATATATAAGGCAAATTAATCTGCTATCAGGATGTTGCCAAATTGAATCAGAGGGTTGGAAACAACTGTGGGCCAGCCATGTTTTTATTTCTCTTTCCGATGCTTCACTTTGTAAAGCTTTCAAAACAGTAGTGTCAAAAGTAACCATTTGTAAGATAGGCTGCAGAAATTGTCCCTGAACAGTATGTGAAAGAGCAGCCTGCTTGGCAACCCAGTCAGCCAAATTGTTTCCCTTAGCTACTAGGAGTCGTTAGACTGGTGAGCTGCACACTTGACAGCAGCAATTTTGGAAGGCAATAATAAATCCTGTAAGAGGTGATCAGTATACAGGTAATTTTTAACTGGTGCCCCAGAGGATGTCAAAAACCCCCTTTCCTTCCATAAGGTACCAAAATCATGAACAACACCAAGGGCGTAATGTGAATCAGTGTAAATAGTAACAGATCTGTCTTTGGCCATTTTACATGCATACGAAAGTGCTACTAATTCCGCGGCTTGTGCGGAAGTTCCAGGTGGTAATTGTCCAGTTTGTAAAACTGCAGATGGGGAGCAGACTGACCATGCAGCCTGGAGTTCGCCAATATTGTTTCGTAAACAGGATCCATCTACAAAAATAACTAAATCAGGATTAAGCAAAGGAACATCTTGCAAATCCAACCTAGGAGAAAGAACAGTGTTATCTACAAGCACACAGTCATGTGGTTCGCCCTCATCAGTAGTTGGAATCAATGAAGCAGGGTTTAGTGGTGGGCAACGTGTAATTTGAACAGCGTGATTAGTTAATAAACTTAACTCATATTTAGTGAAGTGAGCATTAGAAAGATACTGTGTTTGTGTTTTTAAAAGTAATGCTTGCACCGCATGAGGTACTGCTAGTATAGTGTCATGTCCTAATGTCAATGGTGCTGCCATATTGATCAAAACAGCAGCGGCTGCCACTGCTCGTAAACAGGGTGGATAGCCAGAAGCAACAGGGTCTAACTGAGTGCTGTAATATGCTATAGGTCGATAGCCTCCCATGCGCACTTGCGCCAGCAGGCCCAGGGCAGTTTTATTTCTTTAACAACAGAAGAAAACAAAGGGTTTAGAATAATCTGGGAGCCCTAGAGCAGGTGGGTTCATCAGTGCTGTTTTAATAGCCTGAAAGGCGTTTTCATGTTCAGGGGACCAAGGCTGATCTCCTTTTTTAAAAGCTGTAACAGAGGAGCTGACATTTCTGAAAAATTGGGCACCCACTGTCTACAATAACCTGCTAGGCCGAGGAATCCCCTGAGTTGTCTCCGAGTTACAGGGTGGGGGGCAGTTTGAATGGAGGTAATTCTGTTTGGAAGTATTTGACATGAACCCATAGAAATGATGTGTCCCAGGTATTATACCTTTTCTTGACAGAACTGCAGTTTGGATTTATTTACTTTAAAACCTCGTTCGGCTAAAAACTTTAAAACTAAAAGTGAGACCTCTATACAAGACTTGGTATCTTGTGAAGCTATAAGAATATCGTATACATATTGGACCAATACTGAACATGGTGGTAACTGTAAATCCTGCAGTTGTCTGTGCATCTCTCTAGAGAATAGGGTTGGAGATTCTACTTATCCTTGGGGTAGTTGGGTCCAAGTATACTGTTGGCCCTTCTAAGTGAATGCAAACAAATACTGACTATCTGAATGTACTGGGATAGAGAAGAAAGCTGATGAGATATCTATAACCGTAAAACAACATGCTGTAGGTGGGATACAGCTTAAAATCGTAGCTGGGTTTGGTACGATTGGAAAAACAGGCAAGACAGCTTTATTGACTTCCCGCAAGTCTTTCACAAATCTGTAAGCTTGTTTACCAGGTTTCTTTACTGGTAGAATTGGAGTATTACATGGACTTGTAGGTACTATAATTCCTTGTTTTACTAAAGCAGAAATAACGGGGGCAATACCAGATGTAGCCTGTACTGTCAAAGAGTACTGCAATACCCGAGGTAACTTTGCTCTGGGTTTTAAGGTTATTTTTACAGGAGTGGCTGAAATCAGAAACCCAACATCGTTATCATGAGTGGTCCATAGATGAGAGGGTAATGAATTTAGATACTTATTTTTATCGACGTCAGACTGCATACACATTGTTTGCAGAGTGACATTTTCATCTAAAGTAGCCAAAATACTATCTTGTTTATCTGAAGGTATCTGTAAATTTACTCCTTCAGCAGTGCAAAAGATGGTTGCTCCCATCTTACAGAGCAAATCTCTTCCCAATAAATTTAAAGGCGCTAAGGGTCCTACTAAAAATGCATGATTGTCTTGTAAAGGTCCCAAAGTTACTGGGACTGGGAAGGTTTCGGAATATTCAATAGAAATGCCAGAGACACCTACCCTTCTAGTTATGTTATTAGAGAGGAGGACATTTATTGCTGCTTCACCAGCTAACATAGATTTGGATACTCCAGTGTCAATCAAAAATGGGTACGGTGTATTTTTGAGAAGTAACATAACATGTGGTCCATCTTGATCCACAGGGATGAAAGGGTACAACTGTTGTTGTCTTTGTTCAGGGAACCTTCGTTGTGATGGCTGCCAATTGGATGGAGTCCAATTAGAATTCTACTGAGATGACGTATCAGTGGGTGGGGCAGGTTTCTCAGCCAGATATGGACATTCATTTCTCCAATGGCCTACTTGGCCACAATTGAAACACTCCGTCTGATTATTATAGCTTTGGGGTGAGGCCGATCGATTTTCCTGCCAGTTCTGTCTGTTTTGGTTTCCAGCCCCTTGGCGTCCACCTCTCCCCTCGTCCTCCCTGTCCTCGCTGCCCGTAGGCAGTACACATTTGAATCTGTGCTTTAACCAATTTTTCCTGTAAATCCTTTTTTTCCTGTACTAAGTGGTCGGAGAGGTATTGCACTTGTGTGACTAATTCATGTAGTCCAAGATTAGGCCAGTTTAAACATACTTCCTTTAGCTTATCCCGTACTTGTGGGTGTAACCCATCTACGAAAGCAGCCGACAATCCGCTCTGTGCCGGCCCTTTGGTGGGTTCTGGGTAACCAGAGTAAACCTCAAAGACTTCAGTGAGATGATTTAAATACTCATCCACAGGTTCATCTTCTTTTTGAAGAACTGGCTTAATTTTGCACCAGTTGGGTGTGGGTGGAACTATCGCTGTAATAGCATCTACTATTCGCTGTCTGACTGCTTCGAACCCATTATCTCCTTGTGCATCATGTTTTGGAATCGGAGTAGGGACATTAGCATGGTCCCAAATCCGTTTCATCAGATCAGCTCGTGTGGCGTACTGAAGAACTGCTCTGACTTCTTCTATTGTAGGATTTTGTTAACAAATATGTGTCGCCAGCACATGCTGGAACTTAGCTGGATTAGTAGGAATAGGCGGTAACGATTTGGTAATGGCTTGAAAATCAACTGCCGACCACGCCCTAGGTACTACAACGGTCGGTGGTTCCTGTGCACTTCTAGCATGGGCTGGGTTAGGTACCTCCCTCAAAGGTAACAATCTGTCATCTGACGACTCCGATCCTGAATCTGGATTAAATTTATCTGGCCCAAAATACCCATCCCCACTGTCAATTATAGCGGGGAACTGGCCAAAATGCCTTCGTCGGTGTAAATGTTGCTTCGCTTTTCCTTTGTAATAAGGTTTAGCTGTAAAATACATTACAGCTTTTGCTTCTTTATGAGTCTTACTACGAGTTTTTAGTCTCTTTTTTCTATCGCTTGTTTCTGGATCAGATTCACTAGAGTGACTGTCCGCAGCTTGTTCTCTTTCTCTAAGGGTGGAATCTTTAGTAGTGGAATCTGGCTGCTGTGCTTCCACTCTTTGTTGAGCGAGGGAGGGCTGATACTGCGGGGCTGCAATTGATGGTGCAGTCGGTGGTGGGGGGGAGTCAGGCATTATCGTCTTCTGACGATTCAGTTATTTGCATTTTAGCTAATTCCTTTACAGGATAAAGCCTCTTAAAGGGTGGGTCCTTCAAGCATTTACCATTTACTACATCTAAATTACTAGCAGTTTGTTGTAATTCCCTCAATTGCTCTTTTAATTTCTGCTGATTATCTTTTAAACTACTAATAACCGAATCCTTTTCTCTTTCTTTCACCTCTGTCATCCAGTCATTCAATGCAGCCCAGCACAACCCTGGTATTCTTCTCCCTTTTTTCTTTAACTTTATCCTTGGAGATTAAACAAAATATTTTTATTAAAACTACCATTTTCTGGAAAGGCGAGTTTACCATCACCCTCAGTGAGGGCGACACACTGACTTACAAACATACAACTGTCCCGGGACACACGAAAATACATATAACCAGCTGGTATACCTCTTTCTGGCTCTCTTATGGTTCCCACACTCGCTCCCATTTTCATACAATAAGCTGTACTGTATTTTACAGATGCAGCTGTGACGTTTTGTAAATGTCATTTTCCCCACTCTCGTATCTCCTTTCACTCTTATGTCGCCAGTTTTTCGTTTTAACCCACTCTCATACTGCACAATCAATAGCAAAAAAAAATGCATGCCACTTACCTCAAAACAACTGAATGAGAGGAATTATTACATTTCTATAAAATTATATAGTCCAAATTTTAAAGCAGGCAAATATAGGACATGAAAGAAACACTGCCAGAACAGAAAATTCTGTCATGGGCCCCTTTACTAGCAGTACTTCTTCAATCCCCAGCTACCACAGCTGTTGTTAATTCACATCTGAGTAGACGGCATCAATTATTGTACATTTTAACATTTCACCTTAAATGAAAACAAGACACTTCTTCCTCTCTTTCAGTGGTATTTATTACATATGTGTGCGAGCCTCATGGAAAGTACCAGGGAGACTCCCCGAACAAAGGAATGCATAAGCTTATATACTGGTGATACTGCTGACAGTACAAAAATATAAACTAGACCAATTAAATTAGTACAAAAGACAATTAACCAATCAGTGGTTTACCCATAGGCTTAAAGCAGTTCACATTGCTACATCTCTAGGCAGAGAAAGAAAATCGGATACACTTCCATATAAGGCACATTTCCTGCTTTCAAGCAGGCTCCTGTTTTTCAGTGCTTTTCCACTATTCACAGTTTACTCAGAGTTCGCAGTACAAAGTTCATCTCAATGCATACAGATTGTCACATACTCAATTTCCTTAAGCACATACTTTAGCCATTCATATTCTACACTTTCCACCAGAGCAGCCTCCACCTCTGCAGCTTTCCTCAGAGGGGTCCCCACCAGGGACATCCTGGAAGCTGCAACATGGACATTTGTTCATACCTTCACCAAGCATTAACACCTACCTGCCTGTCTTCTTCAAATTCAGGGCAGGCTTTGCCACAGCAGTCTTGCAGGGCATCCTAGCCAGCCCCCAGTCTTCTTGACTGCCTCCACCCTTTTCTTTAACTTTGGGAATCAACCCAAATATGATGACTGCAACAGTGAAACACGAAGAACATATTACAATTGTGTACACTTACCATAAATGTAGATGTTCAAGTGTATTCACTGTTGCAGTCCTGGTTTCTCTTCCTCCATCCCCCTTGTCTCTCTCTCTCTCTCTCTATTTCTCTCTCAATCCTTACAAGGATTTTTTGGTATTACTTTCTACTGGTGGGGTTCTTCCACCATAACCTAGCTCCCTCTTGAGGGTTCCTAACAGGGCAAGAAAAACTGATGTAATGGCATCGGCTGCCTGTTTTTAAACCACTGACGATCTGATGTCAGTCCTGGGGCGACGGCAACCTACGCAGAAGTACTACGCCTCTGGTATTCGGGCCGACTGAGGGCTGCCCTGGCAGGGATAACCCAAATGTGATGACTGCAACAGTGAATACATTCGAACATCTACATTTCTGGTAAGTGTACACAACTATACTTTTCTTCTCATGTTGTTCACTGCATAGCATAGTTCTGACATATCTTTAGCTGCAAGTCTTTTTGCTGGTACATGACATAATGTCACCTGCTGGACTTCTAAGTTTCCCATTTGCTTACAGCTACATGGGTGATTACTAGGCTAATGGCGTAAGAGCCTAGCTAGTAATACCCAGGATATGACAATGCTATATCTTAGTTCCCCAGGTATGGAATGGGGTAGTGTCATGGTAGTTGGTCTTTGGGTGTTGGAGCCCTTAGTCATTTTACAGACTGCCTGTGTCCATAAGGGACATAGGCAGTACTCCAGGAGTGACTTTTATAGTTCCTCATCCACTTATCCAAAATCTTTTTGAAGAGAGTGAAAGATGGGTTTTGTGTTATGAAGATGGGAAGTTTATTCCATAGACAAAGTAGCCTGTGGGATACAAATCTGTCTTTCCAACAAGTTCTGTTAAGAGTCACAAATAAGGTTCAGTTCCATAGAACATGTAACCCTCATATAATTTTTCTTGCAAATATGTAACATTTTCATCAAGGCTGGATCAGAGAATGCCTTGTAGATCAGGCATAAGTCACCTCTTAATAAACAATATGAGACTGAGTAAAGGGATATGCCTTTTAGTTGTTCCACATAATACATATGTCTTATGCTTTGTATTGCTTTAGTGAGAAACCTCTGGGGCCATGTCAGTTGGTGTATGTGCCTGGTCAGGTACATACAGACGGGATTACTGTATTCTATTATGGGCCTTTTGAGGGCTGAGTACAATGGCACTATGACTTCCTATGACCTTGATGCCATGCCTTTACTTATACGTTGGGCTACACAGAAGGATTTCCTCACTACCATAGCTACCTGTTGGTCAAAGTTTAGGATCTGATGTTGTCCATTTCATTATGCACCATGACTGGGTGTTCGGATCTGTCCTGGGATTCGACTCTATTTCTTCCAGATATACGATCTGAGACTCAAAGTCCTCCCTCTGCCATAATACTTCATTCCTTCTCCAACTACTCAGATCTCATTTGCTGCCTTCCAGCACAGATGCAATTCTGCAAGCCTCTACTCAGATAAGTTGGTTTCTATTTAATTCTCACTATTCTGAGCTCTTACTTTCTGTTTTTGTCTGTTTTTCATAGCTATTTTTTGTCAGATATAGCTTTCTACCTCCCCTCCCTTCTTAGGTAGTTGTCTTTTTTTTGAAGTTAGTCACTGGTGTTAGGGTTTCCCACTTCCACTTTTCTACTTAACTGCTCCACTTTCTCTTCCTTCTTTACAAAAAAAAAAAAAAACACTTCCCCTATATCTTTAATGTGATTTAAGTTAACTTTATCCTAGACTAGGGTTAGTGTGTGTAAGTGCTGTCTGTCCGTGTGTGACTTTCTTTCAGCATGTCAGATAAACCTGCGGGATCAGAAAACCCTCTGGTTTCAAAAGGTGTGCCTCATGTGGGCATAAGATTTTTCAGTCAGATGCACACAAGAGGAACGTGTATTGTCTTGGGCCAGGGCACTTGGAGGGTCCCGTACGATATCTGCTCAGCCTTCAATCCCCGAGCCCTTGCTGATTGGCAAAACAAGCTAATCTTAAGAGGCATTCTTCCATCCTCTGGAGCTGAAATGCCCATTATTAAAGAAGCGTGCCCCCTCAGCTACCCCCCGCAGTCCATGACTTCTGTTCCTGAGAAGCTCAAAAATTGTCTGTCTTCATATCCCTCCTGTTCCCAGTTCTCTCCAGATCTGTGAAGTTCTTAGGATCCAGCAGAGCTGGTGCTGGCTAAGTTCTCTACACTGTTGGATCCCCAACTTTGGGTCCAAGCAGTCTGTATGATGCCATGGAAGTAGTGCTGATCCAAAGTTCCTTGTCTTCAGAGCAAACTTCTTCAGGTCAGACACGCCAGGATCAGAGATCCCGGAGCCATACTCCTTATCAGAGTAAATCTTTCTCCCCTGCCCCAACCATCCAGACCAGTCTGTCTCTGATCAGGTCCACACATTCCTTAGTCTCCTGTAGATCGTGTCGGCTGTCCCATTCTAACATCGACAGGATGATGTGGAGTTTTGTCAAAGCTCGGATCTATCTGCAGATTTTGAATTCTCTGACCCATAATGGATCTTTGAGAATACCAACCCAGATACAACATCCTCCTCTGATCTGACTCTTGGTTTCAGAGTTGCAGGACCTGGATTTCCCCGAGTGGGCTGTCGTCAGAGTGTAGAATGTGTCTTTCTTTGACTCTAGCAGTGTCCCAGACTAGCTCAGCTCAGATACCTTCGAAGTGGAGTGGGTCTCGGACCCAAAATTTCGATGCTGGGTCCTTGGGGTTGGTGTCGGCTCCAACCTTTTCAGAGCCGTCCCTTCCCCTGGGGGGCTCAGCCCTTGAGAGTTCAAGTTTGGTGCCTTCTGTAGGTGTCTGATCCAGTCTGGCCTCATCCTTCTCTCTCTCTCTTGACAGCTCTGGCTCCTGGGATGGGAAGTCATGCCTTCCCGGCTTCGTCTGCCTTCCAAGTGGCAGAAAGGACTTTCTCCACATTGTGAGAGGCAGTCCCTCTACCACCAGGTTCTGTCCAATCCCCTTCTGAATAGAGCTTTGCTCCAATCTGTCCTGTCCATGGTCAGCCCCTCCAGGAAAGCCTTCAGACTGCCCCCTCAACAATAGGTCCTCCTGTCTTCCGAGTCCTTTCCCAAGTACCCCACCTGGGAGGCTCCTCTGAAATGACGGTGCAGGAGAGAGCACCTAAACTCCCCCTTGGAGTCATTGACAGAGGACACTGATTTTGGTGAGGGAAAGGGTTCCCGATCTCCTCCTGATGCTGTCTTCTTTGGGGATGTCTTGAAAATATTGAAGCAAAAGGGTGACTGGTTGTCCCATACCCCTTCCTCTAAGGAGTCAGTGTTCCTGGAGGCCTTCGGAACAGGCCCATCTGTATCCTGGGAGATCCCACCTGTGGACGAGCTCATTGACCTTATCACCCACCGGGCTTGGAAGAAGCCTGACACCATGGATCCCATCCCCAAATGCATGGACAAATACCATAGTCCCCCAGAGACTGCCCATTCTGGATTAAAGGTATCCCAGTTGATGCCATTTTGGTGTTGGTAGCCACTAAGAAGGAGCTAGCTGAGCAGAGCTCTACTGTTCATCCCCAGAACAGAGAGTCTCAGGCTTTGGACAGGCATGGGAGGTGTGTGTGTGCTTCAACCCCCTTTGCACTGAAAACATTAAATTACTTGGCACACTTTACATACATCCAAAGAGGCCTGATTAAGGAAATCGTGACCTCTCTGTAGCAGTCATTGTTGGAGGAGGACCTCAAGAAGGTATTTCCCCAACTGATCACAATATCCTCCATCACTAGTTCCTCAGTGAGGTTAATTTCCCATGCTGTGGAAGGAACCTCTTGAGCAGCCGGTTCAGGCATAGCCTTCAGAAGACATGCCTGGATGCGGCTGTGCAGGTTTGTGGAACCCTTTAAGGTGTCTTTCATTAATGCCCCGTTTGACAGTTCCTCTTTATTTGGGCTGTCTGAGAAAGAGACTCTTACTTTCAGTGAACAGGAAGGGAAGACCATCTCTGCCGTAGGGATCAAGTTTTCTTCCCCCCAATGGACCTTCTCCAGGAACCAACTGAGTGGGAAGAAGATGTGGTTATGTAACTCTCAAGGGTCTTTCCCGGATTTGCAGGATGAATCCTCTTCTAGAGACAGATGAAGTGGATTTAATGGTTTACATCGCCCCAGAGGGAAAAGTGGTCCACAAAGAACCCTTCTCTGACAGGCCCTATCAGCGCTTCTGAGGTGCTGCCCGACTGTCCTACTCTGGAGGCAGTTGTGGGCAGACTATCATTACACCCAGACACCTGGACAGACATAAAAATGATACCTGGGTATTAAATATAATTTCCAGAGGTTACTATATTCCCTTTTCCCTTCCTCCTCCCAGTTTGATGTGCCACCCAAAGTTAGCAAAGCCCTTCTAGAGGTTCAAAAACTTCATCTAGGAGGTCCCAACCAAACAACAAGGATGCAGAACTTACTCTTCTTTTTGATGCCAAAGAAAACAGGGTACCTTCGACCGATCTCGGATCTGAGCAGTCTGAACTTGTTTGTAAAGAAGTAGAAGTTCCACATGGTTACGGTATAGTCCATTCTGCTGCTTGTGCGCAGGGACAGTTGGATGTGCTCTGTAGATCTCCAGGATGCGCACTATCATATCAAATACAGACACTCCCAGAAACATCTGAACTTGAGGCTGGGAGCCATTCATTGCCAGTTCAGAGCACTGCCCCCCCCCAGGTGTTTACCAGATGCATGGCAGTGGTTGCAGCCCACCTCTGTCTGCAAGGATTCCAGGTCTTTCCATACCTAGACGACTGGCTCCTAACAGCACCTACAAAGCATCAACTACTTCAGTATTCAGGTCGTGTTACAACTTTTCAATTGCCTGGGAATTAGAGTGAATCTGTCAAAATCAAAGATGTCTCCCATACAAGACATAGAGTTCATAGGAAGACAATTACACAGATAGCTGTGCCACCTCCACAGAGAATAACTTCTTTGAGACAGTAAGTTTAACTGTTGCTAGACACTCCAACACCGCCAGCTCGGCTGGTCCTCATGTTTCTAGGGTCCATGTCAGCTGCCATTCTTCTGATCCCGTTAGCCAGGTTCTTTATGTGAGTTCTCCAGTGTACCCTTGCTGACCAATGGTCTATGCTGCTTCATCCATTGTCATTCCCAGTCAAGCTAACTCTGATCTTCAGGTGTCATGTACAGTGGTGGATTCTTACAGACTATCTTCATCTTGGCAGACCCTTCACCCTTCCTCCATCTATAGCCCTATCCCTGTTGGGGTGGAGGGGGCATTTCCGGGGAAAGATGGTCCAAGGCATATGGTCCACAACAGAGACCAAATTGCACATAAATGTACTGAAGATGAGGGTGGTTCTTCTGATGGTGCAAGCCTTTCAGGACTGCCTTCCTTTGGGAACAATTGCAATTCTTGCAGACAATATGTTGGTGGTTTGGTACATCAACAAGCAGGGGGCAGCCCGTTCATACCCATTGTGCAGGGAGGCCATGAGGGTTTGGGAATGGACGATATCTTTAAACTGCTTTCTCACTGCACCGCATATTACGGGGGGAGTCCAACGTTCTGGTGGATGGACTGAGCAGATTCTTCTTAAGTCCTCACAACTGGTCCCAGAACCAGTCAGTAGTGAATCAAATATTCAGCTGTTGGGGCCAACCTTGCTGCAACCTCTTTGCCTCTCCCCTGAACAAGTGCAGCAAGTACTTTGCTCTGATCCTCCCCTTGGGGGAGTCACTCATGGATGCTGTAGTCCATGATTGGACCCTGGGACTCCTGTGTACTTATCCCGATTCTCCGATACCCAGAGTTTTACAGAAAGTCACCAGGTTGAAGACCAATCTAATCCTCATTGCCCCTTACTGGCCTCGTCAGGTATGGTTCTCCTTCCTGCAGTCTCATAGCAAATATCCTCCATGGATACTGGATCCCAGGTGGGATATAATTTCCCATCCATTGGAATGTCATATTCCCAGTCTCCAATCCTTGAGAGTGTCCGCTTGGTTTCTCCATTTCCAGTGATTCTAGGAATGTCCAGGCTGGCCTCCCTGGTTCGAGAAATTATTCTTGCTTCTCAGAAGTTTTCCACCAAGAAAGTATATCATAGTAAATGGAAGAGGTTTTCCATTTTATGCTTTAGTTTCTAATATTGCCACAAATAACCACCAACTAAAACATACCAGAGACCTATCCCATTTCTCACCAGAAATCCTAAATGTAATTTTACACAATACTAACTGGGCACCATTAAGAACCATCCCCCTCGATGAAGCAGTTGAATCTTTCAATTCAACATTCCTCAAAATCCTAGATTGCATAGCTCCATCTCGGCTGAAAAGGGTCAAATCTAATCATGCCACCTGGCTTACTAAATCCACCAAACAAATCATGTCTACTAGAGATAAAGTATGGAAACCTGGCAAAAACATAAAAACACAGCCGACCTAGCACTATATAAACAGCTACATAATCAGGCCAAAAAACAAGTCACCAAAAGCAAAAAGGAATATTTCCATACACTACAGGACCAGCACAGACTAAACCCTCAAAAATTCTGGGGAGCTATAAATTCCCGACTTCACCTAGGCTCCAACACCAATCCTTGCCAACACCCTGATAAAACACCCTCCGATATAGCCTGTCTCTTCAACTCACACTTTATAGAATCCATTGCCAAACTGACTACTACCTTTCCCTCTTCTGACACTAACTCACCTAACCAAACACCCACTTATGTAATACCTTCCTCTGTCCCTAAATTTTCTTTCTCTCCTGTTCCCACACACACCATAATGAAACTCCTCCTAAAACTAAAACCTTGAACAAATGCTCCTGATAACCTACCCTCGGAGTTCTTAAAAACAGCCGCAAGCTCCATAGCCTACCCCATCAATATACTTATCAACAGATCTATTCTAGAATCCTACATCCCAAATATCTGGAAGAAAGCATACATTCTTCCTCTCCATAAAGGCGGCAAAGATTCAGATATCTCTAACTTCCGGCCTATCACTGTCCTGTCTCCCATCTCTAAAATATTAGAAAAATGTGTGCATAGCCAACTGCTCAACCAATTAGTTAACAACCAAATTCTCACCCCAACCCAGCATGGCTTTAGGCCAGGCCATAGCACAAACACTGCTGTCATTTCTTTTCTCGGTACCATAAATCAAGCACGTGATGCCAACCAAATCATCTCCAGTCTTTTTCTTGACCTTTAGAAAACCTTCAACACCATATCCCACCCCCTTCTACTCTCTAAACTCAATAATCTAGGTGTCTCCCCTCCAACCCTATATTGGTTCTCAAACTATCTATCTGGCAGATATCAGTCAACAAAATGGCAGCAATCCTGTTCCCCCTTCCTCAGCATTACTACAGGTGTACCCCAAGGTTCCATATTGGGCCCCCTGTTATTCAATATATTTATCAACAACTTCCATAACTCCCTTTCTCATGCCACCATGATCCAATATGCAGTTGATTCTACAATCATATGCACTGCCAAAACCCCTTCAGAGCTACAACTCCTAACCCAACAAGCCTTTACATCCACTGAAAACTGGATGTCAAACAACTATCTTGCTCTCAACACAAATAAGATAAAACTGATTCTATTCACTCCAAAAAAAAAACCCTCCCCAATCAGAGCTAATTTCCACATCCACTCCCAGAACAATACCGCCATCAAAGTTGTTTTCAGCACCAAACTGTTAGGGGTCATCATTGACGAAAACCTAACATTTGACCTCCACATTCTCAATAACATCAAAAAAACTCATCAAAAATTAGGCTCCCTCTACAGGCACAACTATTAGCTTAATCATAATTCAAAAAAGGCTCTAGCCTCAGCCTTTCTACTTCTACCCCTGCTATACAGTGCCCCTATCCTTACAAATATTCACTCATCCCTTAGAACCAATCTAGACGCATGTTACAATAAGATAGCTAGATTTTCAACAAATGCCAGACCCTCAGCCTACCACTACTCCTCCTTACAGCAACTAAACTGGCTTGAGCTACCACTGCACCTCAACTACCTACACTTAACTACAGCACACAAATTAATACACAAACCCACAGCATGCCCCTCTCCTTCCTCTCTGCTGTCCTTATACCAACCAAATAGACCCCTTAGATCAGAAAATAAAACCTTGCTCAAAGTTGACAAACCCCAACACCCAGCTGGACAAATGCTCTATTCCTTTACAGTTTCCAAACTTTTGAACTCCCTCCCATCCACAATAACCTCAATCAGACAACA
This sequence comes from Protopterus annectens, assembly GCF_019279795.1. Lineage (NCBI taxonomy): Eukaryota > Metazoa > Chordata > Ceratodontiformes > Protopteridae > Protopterus > Protopterus annectens. The sequence continues at coordinate 421,330,753 of NC_056751.1, forward strand.
TCTCTCCTCTTGCTGGCTATGCCCATGCCAAAAAACAACTCTCAGGTAGACTCAGCTCTCCTTACTTTTCCCCCTCTGGTTTTCTGTCCAGCCTGTGCTCTAATTTCCTTATCTTTTGCCTAACTCTGTTACCTTACCTACCTAGCCACCCTTCTCTCTCTATATATTTTCCTCACCAACTCTCCTGTACTAATTCCTCCATGTCTTTCTTCTCTGCTAGTGTCCTCTTCATTTCAGATCCACGATACCTATTGTAATACAGTTCATGCTCTGACATATATTTTATACTATTTTATTTCCTTGCAAATCGATGCCTAGTACTGCTACTGTATTGCTTGCTAGTTAGATTTTAAACTGAAAACCCATGCCTACTACTAATGTGTTGCCTGCTAGTTTTAGTTTCTGTAAGTGTTAAGCTTCTGTAACTGAAATAATTTAGATGTTATGTGATCCTATCTCGCCTACATTCTGACTGATGGGCTCGGAGCCGATCCCTCGGCTCCGACTCGGCGCGCTTATGCTATAGAGCGAGGCCTCTAATTGGCTGAGCTATCTTTATCCCAGGATGCACCACCACTAATCCTCCAGATCTCGTTTGCCGCTTACAGAGCTTGGACGTGGTCTCAACATTGGCTGGGCTAAGTACTATATTAATAGTCTCTTTTCCTGTCAGTAGTTCTCTCTTTTCAACCCAAAAGCTGTTTTAACGGCTATTTTTTGTGTACGAGTGTGTCTCTTGCTGTTTTATTAAATTTTGCTTTATTTTTCCTGTCAGAGAAGGTTCCGTTTCAGTTAGAGGGGCCTTCCCCTGTACTAACTACTTTAGTGGTTGTGTGTGGGTCAAGTACCCGTTTGAGTTAGAGGATCTTGACCCTCCTTGTTTTCTCCCTTTCTTTTCTGTGTGTTTTAAAAAAAAAAAAAAAAAGTTTCTTTCAGTTTATAATATTCTGAGTACAGGCATACTTATTTGTACCTGTGTCCTAAAACTGTTTAAAGTTTACTGTTGTGTTCTGTTTTTTCTGCATAACTATGTCTAAGGAACATAAACCCTCCGGGTTTAAAAAGTGCACGAGGTGTGGGTTTAAAATGTCCATAACGGACGACCACTCCTCGTGCGTCTATTGTCTTGGCGCCAAACATCTCCAGGAATCCTGCAGTGTATGCCATGCGTTTTCCTCCCGAGTCCTCCAGGAGAGGAAAAACAAATTAATCCTCAAAGGATTAATCAAGCCTTCTTTCGAGGAGGCTTTATCTTCCTCTCCGTCTCCTTCTAAGAAGAGGAAAGCGCCGGCTCCGACCAGTCAGTCGGAACCGACGGCTAAAAAAGGTAAGCAGACTTCTCCATCGGCTCCACGGACTTCGGAGCCGAGGTCGGAACGGTCTGCCTCGATGCCTCCTACCTCGACCCCTCTGGTTTCGGAGCCGAGGTCTGGAGCATCGAGAGGCGGGTCACCCTCATCGGCTCCACTGATATTGGAGCCGATAAGGGTCATCGGCTCAGACACTTCCCCCTCGGAGCCGAAGTCCTTATCGGCGCCGAGGGAAATTTTCTTGAAGGTTTCCTCGGAGCCGATAATTGTGGAGTCCTTTCGGAGCCGGTCCCCGAGCCCTTCGGAGCCGATGGAGAAATCGGTTCGGGCCCGATCGGTATCCTCGAGATCTTCCAGGATGTCTGATTCGGACATCGACAGGGTACTCCTTCGACTTTTCCAGTCTCCGGTGTTCCAAAAGATGGTTTCGGCTCCAGCCCATTTGGCTTCGGAGCCGATGGTCCACTCCCTTACAGTACTTCCTCCTCCCAACAGCTTCGGCACCGTTGGAGCAGGTGTTGGTGGAACCAGTGGAGGTGTTAGGGTCAGGCCCGACCCTTACTCCGACTCCGGCTCCTGGGTCGGAGTTCAGTGCACGGACTTCTTCCTTCGGCCCTGGGGGGAGGCTTCGGGATTGATACCTTCGGTCCCAAGTCTCCCTCTTGGTGCGTCGGCGGCGGGAGTACCGTCCACTGTCGTGGCCATGGAGGGGGGACCTTCCCAGGATTCTTGTGGTCCCGCCGTCAGGGCTATGAGGAGTGCTCTAGCCAAATCTTCATTGGCTACCTCCACAGTTTTCCCAGCTCCTTCCCTACATTTGGAGACTGGGTCATTGGCAGTTCCCCTGTCAGCAGACAGCGGAGCCCAGGGGCCTCAGGTTACCCCTGCGGGGGTTTCTCCCCCTCCTGGAGGTCCTTCTGAAGCCTCTTCGGAAGAACCTCCCAGGAAGAAAACGTGCAAGAGGAAGCACGTTGACTCCCCTGACGAGTCTTTGACATCTGACACCGATCTCGATGATGCAGAGGGGTCCCCCAAGTCGTCCTCGGATGATGTCTCCTTTGCAGACATCCTAGAAGCCCTAAAACAACGAGGCGGCTGGCAGTCCAAACCTCCCTCTGCTGATGAGTCGGTGTTCCTGAAGGCCTTCGGGGCTCAGCCCTCTGCCTCCTGGGTGTCTCCGCCCTTCGACGAGCTCTTGGATTTGATCTGTCGAAGGGCGTGGGAACACCCGGACTCTGTGGAACCGGTGCCCGCCGTCCAAACAAATTTCTTTCAGCACCCCCAGATAGAGAGTTCCTCATGAAAGGTGTGGCTGTGGATGCTATGGTGGTGGCATCTGCTACACAGCAGGATGTAGCAGAGGCTTCTACGTCCGTCCATCCTCCTAATAAGGAGTCTAGGAGCATGGATCGGTACGGCAAGCGCACCCTAAGTTCAGCGGCCTTTACCTGGAGGTCTCTGAACTACCTAACGCACTTTACGAGATTCCAGAGGGATCTGATTAAGGAGCTGTCCGATACCCTCTTAGGTAACCTGCCTGAGGAGCTGGCCCAGACGGTTGGATCTCAGCTGGCTACAATGTCATCCATTTCAACTCGTCCATGAGGCTCATCTCATGCGGCCGAAGGCGAGTAGAGCGGGGTACAGGCATTGCTCTACGGAGACAAGCCTGGCTCCGCCTGTGTCATTTCGGGAGGCCTTCAAGTCTTCATTCGCGAAGCCCCTTTGATGGGTCCTCCCTGTTTGGGCCCAAGGTGAAAGACACACTTACCCGCTGTGAACAGGAGGGTAAGACTCTGACTGCCGTAGGGGCACGATTTTCCACTCCCTTTCGGCCTTATCCCAAGGCTAAAAGAGGAGGGAAGATGTGGTTCCAGAGATCGCAGAAGTCTTACCCCTCTCAGCAGGAAGGTTCCCCCTCCAGAGGCAGAGGAGGGGGAAATTCATCAGGAAGACGCCGTCCCAGAGGCCCCCGCAACACTGGAGACCGCGAGTCCTTTCGTGGCTCTTCAACCTTTGATAGTCCCTGAGGGATTGCCCGACTATGCTGCTCCGGAGCCAGTCGGGGGTCGTTTTTCGAAGCACCTAAAGGCCTGGGAAGGGATCACTCAGGACCGATGGGTGCTTCGAATTATCGCCGGACGTTACTCCATCCCATTCTGTTGTCCCTCCCCCCCTCAGTCCAAAAGAATCCCGGACCCGCCACCCAGTCAACGGGATATCACAGCCATAGAAATTTCAAAACTGCTGCAAAAAGGAGCCATCCAACCGGTCCCCGCAGACCAGATCGGATTAGGGACTTACTCAAGATTCTTTTTAGTGCCAAAAAAGACCGGGGACTTGAGGCCCATTTTGGACCTAAGCAACCTAAACTGTTCAGTCAAGAAGTCCAAGTTCCGAATGGTCACTTTACAAACCATTCTCCCGTTGTTGGAGAAAGGTGTTTGGATGTGCTCCATAGACCTCAAGGACGCATATTACCATATCAAAATACATCAAACATCCAGGAGACACTTGCGCTTCAGCCTAGGAAGCAGTCATTTTCAGTTCCGTGCGCTGCCCTTTGGTCTCACCACAGCCCCCAGGGTGTTCACCAAATGCTTGGCAGTAGTGACTGCTCACTTGAGGAGTCTAGGATTCCAGGTGTTTCCGTACCTAGACGACTGGCTTCTAACTGCCACCTCCAAGCATCTACTTCTACGGAGCCTGCAAGCCACAACATCACTGGGCAATTCCCTCAGAATCACCTTCAATTGGCCAAAGTCGGTGTTACGGCCATCTCAAAGAATAAGATTCATAGGGGCAGAGATAGATTCAAACCAGATGCGGGTCTATCTACCTGCAGACATAATTCAAATCATACAAAATCAGGTTCGAGCCTTACTCCCCAGGTCCAAAGCCCCAGCCAGAATGGTCATGCAACTTTTGGGATCGATGTCTGCCACAGTTCTGCTAGTTCCCTTGGCAAGGTTACACATGAGAATCCTCCAATGGCTTCTTTCAACTCAGTGGTCCTTTCAGGAACTCCCTCTCAATCATCTAATATGGATCACAGAATCTTGCAGACGAGACCTTCGCTGGTGGCTAGTGTCCTCCAATTTGGATCAGGGACGACCCTTTGTTCTTCCTCCTCCGGCGGCCACTTTGACCACGGACGCCTCCCAGACGGGGTGGGGGGGTCATTCCCTGGGCAGGTCAGTCCAGGCAAATGGCATCCAGAAGAGACCTCTCTCCACATCAACATCCTAGAAATGAGGGAAGTACTCCTGTCCCTTCAAGCCCTCCACTGTTACCTCCCTCAGGGCGTAATTGCTGTTCACTCGGACAACATGTCAGTTGTCTGGTACCTGAACAAACAGGGAGGGACCAGATCCTATCCTCTTTGCAGAGAAGCGATGAGGGTCTGGGAATGGGCAATCTCAACTAAACGCTTCCTAGTGGCTACTCACATACCGGGCAAATCCAGTGTCATAGCCGACAGGTTGAGCAGAACCATCCTCTCTCCTCACGAATGGTCTCTGAACATGACTATTACAAGACAGATTTTCAGCGAATGGGGGGGTTCCGTGCTGCGACCTCTTCGCGACCCCTCTGAATGCGAAGTGCAAAGATTTTTTCTCCCTAACCCCGGCTCTGGGGAAGAGCCCTATGGACGCGTTAGTCCATCCTTGGCCCACCGGCCTGCTTTATGCCTTCCCTCCAGTTCCTCTCCTACCCAAGGTAATTCAGAAGGCTTCTCTCTTAGGGAGCAAGATGATCTTAATTGCTCCTTACTGGCCTCGTCAAGTCTGGTTTCCCTATCTTCGGAAACATGCTCTGGAAGGTCCATGGTTCCTGGACCAGGTCCCAGACCTACTGATTCATCATTCGGGACTACTACACCAGTCCCTACACACATTAAGATTGACGGCCTGGCTCCTCCTCTTCCAACCATAGTCAGGAGACATGCACTAGACCCAGATGTAGTGCACATATTGTCTTCAGCCCACAAGTCTGCTACGAAGAAACTTTATTCTAGCAAATGGAAAAGATTTGCTATATGGGCTCAACTCCGGGGCCTGGACCCCATTTCAACCCCCATAGCAGAAGTACTCAAGTTCCTAACCTCTCTTTTCAACCAAGGCTCTTCTGTTTCTACCATCAAAGTACAATTGGCAGCAATTTCTAATTTTCATGAATCCATAGACCCACCCTTAATGAGCAACAGGTTGTGTAAGACCTTCTTGAAAGGTGCTGCTCTATTAAGACCTCCAGTTTCTCATCCTGCACCTCCATGGGATCTCGATATAGTGTTACGTGCCTTGACTTCTTCCCCCTTTGAACCGGCAGCTACCTGTGATTTAAAGTTTCTATCATGGAAGACAGCTTTTCTAGTGGCAATTACTTCAGCCAGAAGGGTTTCAGATCTTCAAGCTTTATCAGTGAAACCTCCGTACTTGGTCTTTCATTCAGACAGAGTTTCCCTCAGACCAAATCCTTCTTTTGTTCCTAAAGTCTGTTCTACTTTATGCTTGCAACAGTCATTAGAGCTCCCAGTTTTTTTCCCAAAATACTCCAATAAAGCGGAATTTATTTTCCACACACTAGATGTCCACAGGCAGTTACGTTTTTATTTGGATAGGACCAAACAATCAAGGAAGACAGATCAGTTGTTTGTGTCCTTTGCAGAAAACAAATTGGGCAACGCGGTCACAAAGGTCACTATTGCCAAATGGATCAGGGACTGTATTACTCAAGCTTATGTTTATTCTAACAAGGAGCTTTCCACCTCTGTCAGGGCTCATTCTACAAGGGCTATGGCTACTTCGGTAGCATTTCATTCTAAGCTTGCTATTAGTGACATTTGTGCTGCGGCTACATGGTCTTCCCCGCATACCTTCATTTCTCACTACAAATTGGATGTGGCATCTAGAGGACGAGCTTCATTTGGTTCCACAGTGCTCAGGAGTGTTTTCCAATGAGCCACCCGGGATTTAGGTGCTAGGGACGCTGTCCCATCAGTCAGAATGTAGGCGAGATAGGATCACATAACATCTTTTAGTTATGTACTCACCATAACTTCAGATGTTTGGGATCCAACTCGCCTACATTCCTAATAACCCACCCTCCTTCCCCCCTTCCTTGGAGATCAGAGGATATCAGAAGGTCCGAATCCTGTTGTTTCATCTTGAAACATCTAACAATGTTATATAATCAAGCTGTGCCTCGCTCTATAGCATAAGCGTGCCGAGTCGGAGCCGAGGGATCGGCTCCGAGCCCATCAGTCAGAATGTAGGCGAGATGGATCAAGTTATGGTGAGTACATAACTAAAAGTTTCTGTACTTTAAATTGTATTTTTTTCCTGCATTTTTTCTGTATTTTACATATTTTTTTTTCTTAATACTGTTATGTGGAACTTTTCTCCCCGGGCCTCCACTGAAAATGGGCTTTCCAAGGCCCAGTGGACTTTCCCGGTAAACAAATGCAATAAATAAATAAATAAATATTCTTATGTTTTCTGGTTTGGTCTTTCAGCATGGACCTAGTTTTTCCACTATAAGGTTGCAACTAGCAGCTATCACTAATTTTCATGCAGGGAAGGGCAGCAACCTTTCTTCTTCCATCTCTAATTGTAGATTATGTAGGGCTTTTATGCTTTTATGAAAGAAGTCTTTCATCTCAGACTTCCAATAAAAGACCCGTCCCCTCCTTGGGATCTCACCTTGGTACTTCAGAACCTTACTCGGAGACCATTTGAACCTGCTAGCTCATGTGACTTAAAATTTTTATCTTGGAAGACTGCCTTTCTAGTAGTCATTACTTCAGCAAAAAAAGTGTCGGAATTTCAAGCTCTGTCTTCCCAGCCACCGTATTTTACCGTCTTCATAGATGGTCTCTTCCTCAGAATGAACCCTTCTTTCATACCAAAGGTCACCACAGACAGAGACAAATATTAACCAGACCATTCACTTGCCTGTATTCTTCCCTAATTATTCCAATAAAGGTGAATACACGCTGCATTTGCTGGATGTACACAGGCAATTGTTTTTCTGTTTACACAGAACTAAACCACACAGGAAGTCTGATCAGTTGTTTATCACCTTTTCACCAAATAGATTAGGTCAGGCCATATCCAAGATTACTTTAGCCAGGTGGATTACTGATTTTATTTCTACAGTCTACTCCCAGCATGGTATGCAACTTCCCCATCCTGTTAGACCTAACTCTACCAGGTCTATGTCTATCTTGTCTGCTTTCTCCACAAGAACTCCTATTGATGAAATTTGTACTGCAGGAATCTGGTCCAATTATCATACATTTGTATCTCAGTATAAGTTGGACATTATTTCTAGAAACAGAGCATCCTCTGGCTCCGCGGTGCTCAGGCATATCCTTCCTTGAGGGCCTCCCAGGGTTTATGTAGCTGGGGACACTGACCCAGTCATGATGTATAATGAAATGGACAACATCAGATTAGAAGTTATATACTTACAGTAACTTGGCATCTGTGTTGTCCAGTTTCATTATGCATCACATTCCACCTCCTTCCCCCATCCTTTTGGAGCTGAGAGTGATATAGAGGATAAGGGAACCCAAAGGTCCCTAGTTTGGGCTCTAGTTGGTGATTTTATCTCATTTATGCAGTGTTATAAATCTAAATCTTTTTTGTGAGAGGGCGGCAAACTTGATCTGAGGAGTTGGAGAAGGAGTGCGGCATTATGGGAGAGGGAGAAGTTTGAGGCTTGGCTCGTATGTCTGGAAGAAATGGACGAATTGAATCAGAGGACAGGTCAGAAGACCCAGTCGTAATGCATAATGAAATTGGACAACACGGATGCAAGTTATGGTAAGTACATAATTTCGATTACTGTATGTCTGTGTTCCTAGATCTCTCACCACTGGGTTTACTTTTAAGGATGTGCTATCAATATTATAATTAGCAGGGATATCTGATTTATCAAAGGGTATGATTACACATTTTTTAGCATTTGGTCTCAGTCCATGGATTTGGTACCAGTCGTTTGTCATTTTTAGGCCTGTTTGTAGGATGTCAGCATCATTTGGGGATTCGATGATTGCTCCCAAATTACAGTCATCGGTGAACTTGGTGAGCTAGAGACCCCCAACATTAGCCTTCACTTCAGAGAAGTATATACGAAACAAGGGGAGTCCCAACCTGAGCCCCGTGGGACATCACTAGTAACATGTTTCTTATCAGCAGTAGATCCGCCTATCCGGACAACATTGAGCCAGTTTGCAATCCACCTAACAGTGTAGAGGGTGTATGCCTAATGTATTAAGTTTGTGTATGATTCCTGAGTGGGTGATTGTCAAAAGCTTTAGCCAGGTCTAGATAAGTGGTATGTACTGTTTTACCCTCATCCATGGCACTGGTGAGTTTCTTGAAGAAGTCCAGCACATTGAGCAGGTAAGACCTCCCTTTGATGAAGCCAGATTGGGTCTGTTCCAGTGTTCTGAGATTTCCTATGTCATTATTGATCAGGTCCATGCTAATTTTTTTCTACGGCCTTGCAGATAAGACTGGTCAAGCTTATGGGTCTGTAGTTTCCTGGGTCAGTTGATAGCCCCCTTTGTGCAGAGCGATGACTATTGCAGTCCTCCATTCCTCTGGGACAAAGCCCGTCTGGAGGCTGTGGTTAAAGAGGGCTTCTAGTGGCCCTGATAGATTCTGTCTTAAGCTATTTAAGAGGCATCCTGGCATGTTTTTGGGACTCATGGAGGCTTTGTTTTGGGTTTAGCAGGCTCTGTAAGGACCTATTTCCTTGTAATGACCAGCAGCAGAATGGTTGCAGGTATGTCTTTGGGGGTAGTAGGAGGTGATGGGGGAGTTTGCTACAGTTTTAGGCTGGATGTAAGTGTTGCCATTCATGATTAACTCTGCACATTGCTGAGCATTTCCCCTGAGGTTACAAATATAATTTAAAAAAAATCTTATTGGCATCTTTCATCTGGGAGGCTATCTTTGCCTTGTAGTTTGCTTTGACAGAGTTAACCAGCTCTCTAATATGTTTGTTTACACTGGTTAGTGTATTTTTGCACTGTTTTGTCTGTTCCTTACTTAGTCTTGGAGGGTATTTTTTTTCCTTTTGTTGAATAACCTATTTATGCTAGAGGTCCACCAGGGTGTTTTATTTTTGCAAGTAATCATGGATTTGACTCCAGCAGGTATTGCCTCCTCTATGCAGCTATGAATGTGGTTGCACAATGCTTTTGTGTATAGCACAGAGTAGGCCTCAATGTCATCCAGGTTCAGAAGGGCTTGCAAGTTTACTAAGCTGTCACTTAGTTTGAGGTAATTGGCACTAGCAAAGTTCTTAACAGATTTGGGATTTGATGAGAGTTCTAGGATAGTTTTAATACTAGTAAAGTAATGTCGTTTGGCTTTTCCCGGTTAGGGGTCGCCACAGCGGAACTCCGGTCCGCTAATGATTGGCAGTGAACTTTTACGGTGCCAAGTTGCCAGCCAGACGCCCAACCTTCAAAGAAGGCACACCCATTCATGCACGCACCTACCTGCATGTCTTTGTACGTCACTCAACCACGGGGATGACATGCAGACTCCACACAGAAGGCGCTTCAGCCGAGAACGGAACGGGAGAACCTCTTGCTGTGAGGCGACGGCGCTAACTGCTGCACCACTGGAGGTCATTTTGTGGTCCGATCTTACCAGGGAGGCGTTAATGCATAGGAGAGAGCAGCATCCCCCATGTTCGTGAGTACCAGGTCTAGGATATTTATACCTCTAGTTTGTGAGCTAACTAGTTGCTCCAAGGTGTTTGTGTTGCCAAAGTCGAAAAACCTCTGAGCAAGTGAATTATGAGTTATGCAAATCTCTCAGTTTATAGATGAGCAGTTGAAGTTGCCCATAAGTATGGTGCTAGGCTGAATGTTAAAGGATTCCAGTAGATTTAGGTAGGAGGTTCAGTTTTCCAGACTCATGTTAGGGGATCTGTTGCTAGCAAAGATTTGATAGGGGATGCACGTATGGTTAGTTGGGCAAAGAGCAGCTCAAGCGAGTCATGTTTTTGGACCAGTCTAGCAGTGTACTTTTCCTTTATGTACACTGAAACACCTCTCCCTTTATTTTATCCTGAGCTGGGGGGGGGGGGGTGTATGAAAGGCATTGTAGCCTGTGATAGCCAGAGTACTCTCCATGGTTCGGAACCATGTTTCCATGACAACACATATGTCTGCTTCTTCCAGGGTGAGGAGTGTTTCCAGGAGTCCGTGTTTTTTATTAAAACTCCTAGCATTTGAGCAGCAGCACCTTTGGGTGGTCATGAGTGATTTTTATTATGTTGGAGGGTTTAACAAATTGGCAAGGCCTAAAAAAGGCACTGTGGGAATGGATAAAGTTTTTGCCAGTATCCGGCAGCCAAGTGGTGACAAGTGAAAACTATCTCTGGCAAAGCATCATGGATTATCGATCATGTCTCTCCAGGCTGACAGATATTTGATCCCCTTTTTGTGACACCAGAAACTAAGCCAATTGTTGAAGTCACTCATTTTGTGCTGGTACTGTGGCATCATCATTGGTGAAGGTAGGATGCTATGCAAGGCTAGATTCATATCCGCCTGGGGCACATATTCAAAGAGTTCCCTTATGTCTCTCTGCATATAGTCCAGTGAGGTACGTCTTATGTCATTTACGCCCACATACGTTATCTGGCATATCCTGGCTGTAGACAGATAGCTCACTGTGATCTTCTCCTTGTTCAGCATGGTAAGGGGGAAATCAGTATGTCTTACAATGGAATCCCCAGTAACTAGAATGTTTGACTTTGTGGTGTGTTGCCTTATGGGCTTGGAAGCGGGGATACCATGATTTTCAGTGTTATGTGTTGTGTGAGACACTGTCTTTTTTTTGTGTGTGTGTGCATAGGGCCACTGAGAGATGGTTTTAGGAGGTCTTGGAGGTTTATGTAGATTGCATGCAAGTACCTCTGCATATAAGGGTCTATGTCTTTGTTAGTTAGTGTTGGTAGTGAGTGTTTTGGGTGTACACTGACAACCTGGTTTGCATTTTTCTTGTGTACATGTGAGAGCTTCGCCTCCAGTGACATTGTGTATAGTGGTTGTCAGAGAGTATGAGGCAGTTACTACACTGCCTCAGGATACCCATGTCCACCATGCCAGAAACAGAAATGACAAGAAGCGCCTAGCCATTATACCAGATCCTTAATAGATGGGAATGAGTAGGGTAGAGTCACTTAAGGGTCTAAGTGAGAGTGTTTAGTAATTAGATGACGTGCAGTGCTGCTGCCCTCTGTGCAAACCAGCAGCTCTTTGAGCAGCTGTGAACAGTGGGTGACTATGGAGAGCATTTCCTATAGAGGATTTTAAACTGGAGAGGTTTGCATGTATATAAGGCACTGGTAACTGCATTTGCAAGGTACTCAAAAACAAGGCTTTTGTACTAGCAATATGAAAGACTTTTATACAGTTAAGGTCTCAGGCCAACCAGATGAATACTCATTAAGCCTTCCACCAGCAGTTCCTAACTTAGATGGGTTGAATTGGCCCTCTGCTCCCACCAGATTACAAAATAAAACCATCTTAATGTAAAATTATATGGTTTTGTGTTCAAGTGCAGTAATAAATGCTTTACAACAAAAGGCAGAACTCCTGCAGTGTCAGGAATCCTTGGAAATAAGTTCACACACCCTGAGAAATGTTCCCAAATACAGAAAAATATGCACAAATGTAGGAAAACTTCTGCAAACACAGAAAAACTTTGCAAAACTTAGAAATAGTTGGGCAAGCTCAGGAGAGCTTTGGTAAACTCCGAACAACTTTTACAAGTAGCATCAATGGTTTGGATTTTATTCCTATTGTATCCCACTAGAAGGTTCCTGTATTTCTTGCCTAAAAGATGCAAATCTTTTATTGATGTTCTTCATGTTTCACAGTTGCAGTCATCACACTTGGGTTATCCTGCCAGGGGTAGCCCTCAGTCGTCCTGAATACCAGAGGCTTAGTATTTTTGCATCAGTTGCTGTCGCTCCAGGACTGACGTGAGCTCATCAGTGGTATAAAAACAGGCAGCCAACGCCATTGCATCAGTCTTTCTTGCCAAGAAGCCCAAAGCAGAAGCAGTTCGCACGAGTGCCGGTCGGCCACTACCTGAGTTTTCATTTCCGAAATTGAAGTTGAAGTCTTCTAAAGCTAAGTACCCCATTGGGGATCCTTTTTTCTTGCTCTAACTGATGTCAGAAAAAGTTAACAATTGTCTCGCCTGTGGAAAGCAAATACCACACTGAGATTTCCATCCTTACTGCGTCACCTGTTTAGACCCAGACCACAACATCCCTCGCTGTCGATTTTGTGCTTTGTTCAACACCAGAACTATACGTTGTCGGGCCCTTATCATAGCTAAATACTTTCACTCTTGATCTTCGTATTCTGAAATGGCTTTGGTAAGCCAAACGACTAGCGATCTTCCGAAAAAGGATAAGGATAAAGACAGAGACAGACAGCACAGGTCCAAAACTGCCGACAATGCTTCCGTTAAGCTAGTCACCAGTTCACCGGTACTCAGTGAGGTGCTTTCGCAGCCCTTGATGCCCGCTTCTATGGATTCTCAGGCCACTACCAAGACCCGTTCAGAGTCCGGTATGCCGCGAGACTCTTCTTTGATTAAGGATCCTGCGGATGTCTCTACCTTGGACGGGTCTGGAGCAGCTGAGCAGGCACCGGCTTCTGAGGAAGTTCTTCGCACTACCGATATTCGACACACACCGACAACTTCTTTCATGTCTTCAGTTCTTTCTAAAACTACGAGTTTCTAAGGCCCAGGGTACGAACTATGCCTAAAAAACCTTCGACCCAAGCTCAAGCACCTACTTCCATGCCTCAGTCTCAAATGCTTAAAATGGCAGAAGACCTTATCATGCTTATTAGGGGAAGCCAGCCTACCCGCTCTAAAAGAAAGAGACTTCTCCCCAGAAGCTTTATCTGACCAGGAGTCTGACGACTCTGAGGTTTCTGAATATGAAGACATGCCCTTGTCTGCTTATGAGGATTCAGATGCAGAGGAATCCATTCCTTCTGCCTCTCCTCCAGAGGATTTTTCTTTTGGTGAAACCCTACATACTTTGAGAGAGCATTTCCATTGGGAATGTCAGGATTATCCTCAGTCCAAAAAGAGACTCAGGGAATTTTTAGATTTACCACAGGCACAGACCCTTAAGCTATTCCTCCTGTACTGGATGTTGTGGATGATGCTTTCATGGAATCCAGTTTAACACCAGACACCCTACCACCTGCTCCCAGGAAACCTGACAGATATTACAGAGTCCCTGACTCGCACAAATTTATTTTCAAAAATCCTACTGCTGACCCAGAGGTCATCTCCCAAGGACCTAAAGGAATAAAAGCAACCACAGCTAAGAATCCCACCCCTTCAGACAGGGATTCCCGAGCTTTAGACAGATGGGGTAAAAAAGTATACACCTCTGCAACTCTAGCCATTAGAGCACTAAATTGTCAGTTCCACATGTTGAAATACCAGCAACATACTATGAACTCCTTAAACAAAAAATATCTACCTTTCCAGCTTGTGCAGACAATAAAGAATTACAGGAGTTTATGCATTCTGCAAACCAAATTACTAAGCACACCTTACAATGTGGCTTTGATGTCCTAGAAGCATCCTGCAGGGCAGCAGTCACATGTTCTGTACTTAGAAGGCATGCTTGGCTTAAGGAACAGACCTTGCCAGACCATGTCAAATCAAAATTATTGGATGCACCATTGAACAAAGACAATTTGTTTGGCACCAAGGCAGAAGAGGTTTTAAAAATGATGGAAGAAAAAGCGAAATCTATGCAGACAGTTAAAGGCTTTTTGTAAGTCCAGCCTCCGAGATTCTGTAGGCATTGCCCCTCCAAGCACTGGTCATTTCCAGCCCCCCTCAAGGATGGCTCAGACTAGACCTAGGGGAAGTAGACCCCCCCGCCCCGACAGCAGTCCCAGAGAATGCAGAGATCAAAGCAATGGAGTACCTCCACTTCAAAAACAGGGAGTGCTAAGCCACCCCCTTATGGAAAGAACTCACAGTGACTTTTCAACTCCACCCCTTACTTCTGCCCACCTGCTTGTGCCCCTAGGAGGAAAACGTTCCTCCCATGCAAAAAACTGGGCCTCCATCAACAACGACCGATGGCTCCTAAACATAGTGTCCCAGGGGTACAAATTTTTTTCCACACACTTCCAACCCCAAAAGGGTTCCCAGATCTTCCTCCAGACCAGTGGGCAGAGACCCAAAACCAAGCTCATTCCCTGCTCTCCATGAGGGCAATACAGCCTGTTCCTGCAGACCAGATAGGCCAAGGTTTCTATTCCAGACTTTTCCTGGTACCCAGGAAAGAGTTTACCTGGCTCCCACTCCTAGAGCTATCAATTTTAAACACCTTCCTGGTGATACCAAAATTCAAAATATTCACCCTTCAGCGGCTATCCTGTGCTGTCCATTTATTTATTTATTTTACATTTGTTGACCGGGCTAGTCTAGCTGGATATATATATCCATTTTCAGTAGAGGCCCGGGGAGAAAATCTCCACACAGATATACAAAAGTATAAAAAGTATAAAGAAAATATTGCTACATGGTAAATATAGGATTAATAAACCAAATAAAACAGGTAGATGTTAAGTTGTCTATCTCGCCTTCATTCTTGCTGGATGGGTTCGGAGCCGACCTCGGCTCCGACTCAGCCACTCTAAAAGCTCGAGAGTTGGTTCCACCGGCTCGAGGCTCCCCTTATATCCCACAATGCTAGGCGTGAGTTACCTCAGATCTCGTTTGCCGCTACAGCGATCGAGGTGTGTTTTCTACCAGCTCCAGGTTAGTGAAAGTTAGACTAGTTTAAATTCTTTAGACTTAAGCTAGCTTAGTGTATTTTTCTTTCCCCTTAGTGTAGTGGATATTATCCCTTCTACCTTTTATCCAGCCCCCTTTTTTTCTAAAGAACTTATAGTTCTTTCCCTAAGGCCTTCGGACCCTTCCTTCCCTATCCTTAGGGTGTGTATGTGTTTGATTAGGGAGTTTTAACTTAACTTACCTTTAGTTTAAATAATTCCCTTTGAACCCCTATCAGTGTAATCTGTGTGTGTGTGTTTTCTGTGTGTGATTACACTTGGTTCCTTGAGTATGTCCAAGGATACAAAGGTCTCAGGCTTCAAGAAGTGTGACTCGTGCTGTCAGAAAATGTCTCTGACAGACGGTCACACTTCTTGTGTGTATTGCCTGGGACCTTTACACCTGCAGGACTCTTGTGCTGTATGCCATGGCTTCAGCCCTAGAGTCCTGCAGGAGAGAAAAAAATAAACTCATTTTGAGGGGTTTGATTAAGCCTGAAGGTTCCCTTTCTGTGTCATCGGGGAAACCTTCTAAGGCTTCCAAGACCTCGGCTCCAGCTTCAGAGTCGAGGCCTAAGGCTTCGAAGCCTACTGCTTCATCGGCTCCGGCTGGAGCCGATGAGTCTTTGACTGCAGTATCTGTGGTTTCCTCGGCTCCGGCCAGAGCCGAGGCATTAGAGATTCCTGAGTCAGCTCCGATCAGACCATCGGAGCCGACATCTAGAAAGAGATCGAGGTCACTGTCCCTTGGCTCCGTTCATTCGGCTCCAGCGTCTCCCCTGCTGTCTGAACGGAGCCACAGATCTCACTCCTCCAGGTCATCGAGGCTCTCAGATCACGACCTCCAGAGGGTAGTGAGTAGACTTTTGAAGTCCGAGGCACTGGCCCAAATGCTCCAGAGTCCGACTCATCAGTCGATGCCTCAACTTGTTCCAATAAATATTCCTCCTCCGACTCCTTTGAGCTCGGAGCCGGGGCGTCTCGGGACCGAGACTGTGGTAGCATCGGAGCCGATACAATTGTCTTCGGCTCCGATTTCTTCTTTTGAAGAATCTCGGCGCCGGGCTTCCCTCGTCGGCTCCGAGGGGGTGAGTGGCATCGGACCCTTGTCCGACCCCCTCTCCCTCTCGGTGCTTGGGCGCTAGTGAGTTCGGCTCCGACATCGGCCTCGAGCCATCTCTGTCGGTGCCGAGGGAGGTTCTCAGCTTCTCGGAGCGGGGACCTCTGGCTCTGCCGGACAGGGGTGCGTTCGAGGTCATGCGGAGTGTGTTGGAACCTTGTTCGACTCCACAGTCGGCTCCGTCCGCCCCTCCCTCTTCGGTGCCTTTGGTTATCGACTCACTCCCTCATCCCAGACCGCAGAGAGCCAGCTCCTCAAGAATCCCCTGTGGGGATCTCATCCTCTTCGAGGCCTCCCTGAATTGGCAGGGGAGCCCCTAGGAAGAGAAAGTGTAAGAGGAAGCACATAGACTCACCTGAGTCTGTCACCTCTGACACAGATTTAGAGGATTCGAGGGTTCCCCGTTCCCCTTCTGAAGATCTCTCTTTCGCCGACCTTCTACAGATCCTCAAACAGAGGGCCAATTGGCCAGCCCTTAACCCTTCGGAGTATCAATCTGTGTATCTTGAGGCGTTTGGCTCGCCCTTCCACCTCCTGGGTGTCCCCCTTTGATCCCCTCATGCAGGTGGTTGCAAAGAAGGCCTGGACGGCTCCTGATTCAGTGGACCCTACCCCGAGGAGACCTTCCAAATTTATAACAGCACCAACTGACAAGCAATTTCTCACAAAAGGTGTTTCTGTGGATGCTATGGTGGTAGCTGCTGCCACCAAGAAGGAACTAGCTGATCCTTCAGTGCCTGTTCATCCCTCTAACAAAGAATCTAGGTCTATGGACAGGTACGGGAAGCGGATGTTCTCGTCAGCGACCTTTGCTATGCGTTCGCTGAACTACCTATGCCATTTTACTCGTCTTCAAAGAGACTTGATCAAAGAAGCGAGTGACATGTTGAAGGACCCTACGGCTGCGGGTTTTCAAGACAAGATGAACACTCAGCTGGCTACCCTGAACTCCATAGCTAACTCCTCCATGCGCCTCCTCTCTTATGCGGCTGATGGAGCGAGCAGGGCCAGGTGTGGCCTTACGCAGGCATGCCTGGATGCGGCTATGCAACTGCGGACCCCTTTAAAGCGTCATTCACTAATTCCCGTTTGGTGGATCATCTCTTTTGGTCCTCAAGTGAAAGAAACCTTGACTAGGTGCGAGACAGATGGCAAGACTCTTTCTGCCGTCGAGTCCGTTTTCTACTCCTTCTAGGCCTTACCCCAAAGGCCAGAAAAGTGGGAAAATGTGGTTCATAAACAATCTCAGGGGACTTCGCCTGACGACAGAGTCGGTTCCCGCCAGAGGCAGAGGGGGAACAACAATGGTAGACGTCGCCCTAGAGGCAGGGGGGGTCCGCAGAACCAGGGCAATCGAGAAGCCTTCTCTGATAAGCCCTTTCAGCATCCCTGAGGTGTTGCCCGACTGCCCACCTTCGGAGGCAGTCTGGGGAAGATTGTCACTGTACCCAGAAGCCTGGCTATCCCTGACTCAAGACAAATGGGTACAGTCCATCATTTGCGAAGGCTGTTCCATTCCCCTTGGTTCGCAATCGAAACCAATCAAAAAAATTGCTTCCAGATGTTCCACCGCTCAAAGGGATCTTGCAGCTTTGGAAATTTCAAAGCTGCTTGCAAAAGAGCAATTCAGCCAGTTCCAGCAGACCAGCAAGGATCCGGAATCTACTCCAGGTTCTTTTTAGTTCCAAAGAAAACAGGGGACTGGAGACCAATTTTGGATCTCAGTATCTTGAACAAGTCAGTCAAGAAAACAAGATTTGGATGGTCACGCTGCAGTCCATCCTTCCCTATTGGGAAAGGAAACTGGATGTGCTCTATAGACCTTCAGGATGCATACTATCACATAAAATGAACAGGCGCTCCAGAAGATTCCTCCGCTTCAGGCTGGGAACCAGTCATTTTCAATTCAGGGCCCTGCCCTTTGGTCTCACCACTGCCCCGGGTGTTTACCAAATGCATGGCAGTGGTAGCCTCTCACCTGAGACGTCAAGGATTCCAGGTGTTTCCATATTTGGACGACTGGCTCCTCACAGCTCCCACCAAGCATCTTCTTCTATTGGCCAGGGACTACACCTTTCGCATTTGTCAAAATTTAGGCATTTAAATAAATTGCGAAAAGTCTGTTTTGTCGCCTTGTCGTACTATTACCTTCATAGGCGCAAATCTAGACACAGTCAACATGTCTGCGAGACTAACAGATCAGAGAATAACAGACATACACAAACTGGTCTCTCCTCTTCAGCAGCAACAGAATCAAAGCCAGGTTAGTTCTGAAAGTGTTGGGGATTATGGCGGCTGCCATACCTCTGCTTCCATTAGCCAGATTCCACATGAGAATCCTTCAATGGATGCTCTTCATAATGGTCATACCAGCAACTTCCGATGTCCCACACCATCATGATTACGCAAACATGCAGAAATCATCTTCTGTGGTGGATGTCTTCCCTCAGCTCTTATTGGGAAGACCCTTTGTCCCTTCCTCCGGTTGCTACTCTGACAACGGACGCCTCCCTGATCGGGTGGGGGGCATTATCAGGGCAGAACTGTCCAGGGCACATGGCAACCAGACGAATGCCACTTGCACATAAATGTTCTAGAGATGAGAGCAGTGCTTTTAGCGTTGCAAGCCCTTCAAGACTCTCTTCCCTTGGGAACGATAGCAATCCAGACGGACAATATGTATGTAGTGTGGTATATCAACAAACAAGGCGGAACCAGGTCCTACCCCCTGTGTCGAGAAGCACTCAGACTGTGGCAATGGGCGATTTCTTCTCAGCGGTTTCTGATAGCAACGCACATCCCGGAAGTCCAATCAAATCGGACAAGTTGAGCAGAGCTATCCTCATGCCTCACGAGTGGTCTCTGAAAGACTCTGTTGTGAGAGAAATTTTTCTCAAGTGGGGTCAGCCTTGCTGCGACCTTTTTGCTACTCCCCAAAACAGCAAGTGCCAGAGATTATTTCACCCTATTCCCTTTACCAGGCCAGCCCAGCAGAGACGCTCTAGTCCAAGTTTGGCCCCGGGGACTTCTGTATGCATTTCCTCCCTTCCCACTAATCTCTCAAGTGATACAGGAAGCTATCGCTCAGAAGGCCTCGTTGATCCTCATTGCTCCTTACTGGCCTCGACAGGTTTGGTTCCCCTTTCTACATCATTTTCTGTTGGAGCGACCTTGGCATCTGGACCTAGTTCCAGATCTTTTGATCCATCAGTCGGGTCAGTTTCATCGCTCCCTTCCCTCTCTGAACCTCACTGCTTGGTTCCTCCAATTCCAACCTTAGCCAGGCTCCCTCAAATATCTCACTCTGTCCGAGATATTTTGATAGCTTCCCATAAATCTTCCACTCGAAAGATTTATTTGAGTAAGTGGAAACGTTTCGCCTATTGGGCTCAAGGAAGGGACATAAATCCTTTCACTGTTTCCATCCAAATGGTCCTTGATTTTCTAGCTGAACTCTTCCATGCAGGTTCATCTCCTTCTACTCTTAAAGTTCAATTGGCAGCTATTTCTAACTTTCATGTGGGCATTTCAGAGTCTGCCATAATGTCCCACAAGCTTTGCAAAGCCTTTTTGAAGGGAGTTTTTCTACTCAGACCTCCTATAAGAAATCCTCCTCCTCCTTGGGAACTAAATTTAGTTCTTAGTTCTTTGATTCTTTCCCCTTTCGAACCTGCAGCCTCCTGTTCTTTAAAATTGCTATCATGGAAGACACTCTTTCTGGTAGCTATTACTTCAACTAGAAGAGTTTCAGAACTTCATGCACTCAGCTGTCGACCTCCTTATCTGTTGTTCCATAAGGACAGGGTATCTTCTGAACCAACCCGTCTTTTTACCTAAGATAGCCTCAAAGTCTAACCTAAATCAAAGCATTGACCTTCCTGTGTTTTTCCAGAATATTCTAACAGGTCTGAACAAAAATTGCATTGGCTAGATGTTCATCGTCAGTTAAGGTACTATTTGGATAGAACCAAACAATTCAGAAAATCTGACCAGCTGTTTGTCTCTTATGCAGAAGGCAGAAAGGGACTTTCAGTTTCAAAGGTATCATTATCTAGATGGCTAACATCTCTGATTTCCCTTGTTTATGAAATTAGACACCAAAAGCTGCCTAACAAACCTAAAGCCCATTCTACCAGAGCTTTGGCTACTTCTATAGCCTTCCAAGACAGACTGCCTATTGACACCATTTGTGCAGCTGCTACTTGGGCTACTCCTCACACTTTCATTTCTCATTATAAGTTGGATTTAGCTTCTAGGCATAGAGCTAACTTTGGTTCCACTGTTCTCAAGAGTCTGTTCCATTAGGCCACCGGGACAAGGTGCTAGGGACGCGGTCCCATCCAGCAAGAATGAAGGCGAGATAGACAACTTAACATATAGAAGTTATGTTCTTACCATAACGTTCCATGTTAGTTGTCTTCTTCTCGCCTTCTTCTTGGCCCCACCCTCCTTCCCCCTGGCCTGGACAGACCTAGAGGAGTTTTGATTGTGACCTCTCTTTCTACCACCTCTTTACTTTAGGTATATGCTGCTGTGCATATTTTCCTGGATCAGGATGTAGGTCACCCTTCTCTTCTCCCTGGTTTATAGAGGTGGACTTTGTTTATAGTTATTCTGTTACTATTATAAGCTGGGCCTAGCTTACAAACGAGATCTGAGGTAACTCACGCCTAGCATTGTGGGATATAAGGGGAGCCTCGAGCCGGTGGAACCAACTCTTGAGCTTTTAGAGTGGCCGAGTCGGAGCCGAGGTCGGCTCCGAACCCATCCAGCAAGAAGAAGGCGAGAAAAAGACAACTAACATGGAACGTTATGGTAAGAACATAACTTCTATTTATTAAATTTCAGAGATCAAAGCACGTAAGAAAAGTAACAGTGAACATAATATTGCATAAGAAAGCTAAAACAGATATAATACGGTAAGTGTTATGTACAAAAGTTCACATCAGGTTGAAGGATTTAAGCAATAAATTGATTAGAGTTTAAATAGTGTCAGTCTTAATTACAAGACTAAGTATTTAAATGTTTGGAAGTTTGGTTAGAAGAGGAAGAAATAGGGGTGAAGATGGCTGTTAGTCACGGTTACTACAAGGGCATAGCCAGTGCATTTGGAGGTGTTTTTTAAGTTTTTGTTTAAAGAGTGGCAAGGATGTAATTAGTGTTAGTTCATTGGGTAACAGGTTCCATTTTTTTCCTGCTGTGTTAGTAAACAGAGAGTCACCGGCTGTATTATTAGACTTTGTTAAGCTAGCAAGGAGTTTGCTAGAAGAACATAAGGAGTTCAGATTATTATATGGGATTAAGAGTTTTGAGAGTATAGGGGTATTATTGGGTTGGTGAAATATTTTGTGGGCAATTGTGAGTTGGGGGATTATCAGATGGTTTTGGAATTCCAGCCAGTCTAGTTGCCTAAGATTAGAGCAGTGGTGAGTTCTGAAGGGATTGCCAGTAGCGAATCTGGCAATATTATTGTAGGAAGTTGCTAATTTGTTGAGGTTAGTTTTCTTAAAGTTGGTAAATATAGGTGAGGCATACAGAAGGGTTGAGATTAGATGGGAGTGAGCGATCTTGGCTCTGGCTGTTGAGGTTAAAAAAGGTTTTATTCTATATAAGGATCCTATTTTTCTGTTGACTATTTTAATGGTGTTGTTTATATGGTGATCAACTGAGAGATTATTGTCAATGGTTATTCCTAAAAGTTTGGTGGTAGAGTCAGGGAAAATGAAAGTGCCATTATTTGAAGAGATTGAGAAGTCTAAGGGGGTGGACCTAGTAATGGGTGTAAAGAGAAGGAATTTTGTTTTTTTGGCATTAAGAAGGAGGCAGCATTTGGTAAACCATGTTTCTACAGTGTTGAAAACATTCTGAGTAGGAGAATATAGTTCAGTTGGAGAGGTTGCTGAGCATATTAGTGTGGAATCATCTGCATATTGAATACAGGTGGCTTGAGGAATTGCTACATGGAGATCATTAGTGAATAAAGAGAAAAGAAGTGGTCCTAGAATGGAGCCCTGAGGGACCCCAGTGGTGACAGGTAAAAAGGAAGAAATATGATTTTCCCAGAGAACTGCCTGTTGCCTATTGCTGAGGTATGATCTAAACCATTTAATGGCGAGAGAATCTAAGGAAAGAGATTCAAGAATGTTGATTAGGAGGGTATGGTTAACCATGTCGAAAGCTTTAGAGAGGTCGATGAAGAGTGCAGATGAGAGTATGTTTTTGTTGCGGTTTCTATTGATGGTATCTGTAAAGGATAGGAGGGCAGTAGTGGTACTATGTGATGGCCTAAAACCATGTTGGCAGCTTGCTATTAAGTTATGTAGAGAGAGATGATGTAAAAGTTGTTGGTGAATGCATTTCTCCATAATTTTTGCTAAGAGTGATAAGAGAGCATTTGGCCGATTGTTAGAGTAATCATTAGAGTTCCCACCTTTATGTAAGGGGATAATATGGGAGATTTTCCAAATATCTGGGATGGTTCCTTCTTGGCTTGTCCTATTTATAAGTATAGATATAGGGTAAGCAATTACTTTGGCTGCTTTTTGGAAATATTGGGAAGGAAGTTCGTCAGCAGATGGAGTACATGGCTTAAGTTTATGAACAAATTTATAGATGAGAGAAGTAGAGATGGGTTGTAGTTTGAAGTAAGAGGAAGAGTGTGGTAAGTTGATGGAAAGGCTGGAGTTTTCAGAGATAAGTTGCCTAGCCTAGAGATTGTATAGTCTCAGTGAAGAAAGAGTTGAAGGTTTTGGCAGTTTGATGGGGAGTATTTGGATCTGCATCAAGTGGGGTGGGTGTTCTGGAGTTACCTGGGGAAGGAGCTTATTTATGCAAGACCAGAACTTTTGAAGATTATTTTGATGAGTTTGTTGAAGTTTACAGTAGTAGTTTTTTTTGTCTGTAAGTATTGCCTTTTTTGTACTATTTCTAAGCTGCCTAAAATGGAGATGATCAGAGCTATTTCTATTAGATCTCCATTTGGCCCAGACTTTGTTCCTAAGTAGAATTTGATTTCTAGTTTCATTCGAGAGCCATGGGGCTGGGTTGGACTTCATTCTGATGGAACGTTTAGGAGCATGCTTATCAAGAATAGATAAGAAAGTAGTGTTAAAATACTTTACAGCCTCTTCAAGTGGAAGGGATTTTAAAGGGTTCCAGTTGCATGCTCTGAGCTCAGTTTGAAATAATTCTGCATTAAAGTGTTTGGTAGAGCGTGCTATCCTAAAGGTGGATGCTTGGTTAGCCACCCTAGACCTAAAAGAGTCCTATCTGCACATCCCAATCAGGGATTCTTGCAGGAAATGTCTATGTTTCAGGGAAGAATCTATGCACTTACAGTTCTCTGTGCTTCCCTTTGGCTTATCCACTGCTCCCAGAGTTTTCAGAAAATGCCTGGCCCCGGCCATTGCTTTTTGCAGACAAAGAAATATTCAAATTTATCCCTACTTGGATGACTGCCTGGTTCAGGCAGACAGGAAAAGCTGTTACAGCACCTGATCTTTGTAAAGGATCTACTGACCTCACTGGAGTACACTATAAATGAAAAGAAATCCAAACTAGTCCCCACTCAAAAAATTGTATTCCTGGGAGCAAGCCTGGACACAGCATCCCAGATGACATTCCTTACTCCAGAAAAACAAGCCTATCTGACAGGTTACTTCTCTCAGCTAGCTACCAGAACCCAGTTATCCGCAAGTAAAATCCTGCAAGCTCTAGGGTTCATGGCTTCCTGCATTTTATTCATTCCATATACCAGATTGCATATGAGGATACTTCAGTTGTACTTAAAAAGCCTTTGGTGTCAACACTCTCAGGACCTGGAAACTATCGACCTATGATTCCTTGTCTAAAGAAAGATTTTCTTTGGTGGGCAGCAGCATGCAACCACAACAAGGGCCTTCCCTTTTCACAACCCCACACCACCCAGATCCTAACCACAGACACATCAGACTGTGCCTGGGGTGCACACCTGGACAACAGGTGCATTCAGGGCCAGTGGAGCCCAAATCAATACATCTGCACATCAACCAAAAAGAGATGTTAGCTGTTCAGCACGCTCTGACAGCTTTCAGACCCCTACTGTCTCCAGGGCCTTTACTAATCAAAACAGACAACACCACAGTGATGTGGTACATCAACAAGCAGGGAGGAACTCACTCTTATCCACTCTGCAGGCTAGCCATGACCCTTTGGCACACGGCTTCAGATATGCAAATTCACCTGCTAGCACAATTCCTGCCAGGCAGCCAAAACTCTCTAGCAGACAACTTAAGCAGAAATTCCTAGACCCACACGAATGGCAATTAAACCACAGCACCTTCAGCCTTGTAACCCAGAAATGGGGTACCCCAAAGGTGGACCTATTTACCTCCCACAGCAACCACCAGCTCGGCAAATTCTGCACCAGGAAACCTCTCACAGCAAGGCCTGGAAAGTGGATGCCCTATCGTTCAAATGGGTAAACCTCTCAATCTATGCATTTCCCCCTCTACCTCTTCTTACAAAGGCACTACTCAAAATAAGGGAAGAAAAAACAAGAGTAATCCTGATTGCTCCAGACTGACCATGCCAACACTGGTGCCCTCTACTGTGCAGTCTGTCACCACTGCCTCCATGGCACATCGCTCAGATCCCAACTCTCCTGACACAGAGTGGAGAATCCTTGCATCCACGATTGCAGACCCTGAACCTGGCAGCCTGGTTTATTCCCTGACCTCTCCTCTAGTGGCTAGCCTAAGCAAGCAAGTCCTGGACGTTATACATGAGGTCAGACGTCCCAGCACTAGAAATTTCTATGCTGACAAGTGGAAAAGGTATTGCATCTGGATCCAGACTTAAGGAGCTGAACCAGCACAGCCCTCTCTACCTCTCATCCTGGATTACCTAGCAGACCTACTTCACAGGGCCATATTCTTCTCTTCTATTAAAATTCATGCCTCTGCCATCTCTGCTCATTACAGCACAGAGCTACCTCTCTTTTCTCACCCTCTCATCAAACAGTACCTAAGAGGGGCTAACAACTTAAGGCCACCCAGAAGAGCTCCTACCCCAGCTTGGAACCTTAACTTTGTGTTGGAAAAACTCACCCTACTTCCCCTTTGAGCCTGCAGCTTCAGCAGAATTAAAATTCCTCTCTTGGAAAACAGCCTTGCTTCTGGCCTTCACTTCAGCTAGAAGAGTGTCTGAGCTACAAGCACTCATGGCTTTGGAACCCTTCATCATTTTTCATGCTGACAGGGTCTCCCTCAGGACTAACCCAACTTTCATGCCTAAAGTGGTGTCCAGTGTGGCTCTCAACCAATCTATTAATTTGACCACTTTTTTCCTTAAGCCTGCACTCTTTAGATGTGCACAGACAGCTCAGATTCTACCTGGGTAAGACTAAGCCCTTCAGAAAAACTGACCAGTTACTACTCAGCTTTGAAGCAGGGGCAGAGGGCAAGGCCATATCCAAACAAACCATCTCCAAATGGAGAGCACACTGTATCCATTTCTATTACAAACACCACAGGAAACCACCCTCTCAGGAGGTCAGGACACATTCCACAAGGGCAACCTCCACCTCTGCAGATTTTCTCAGAGGGGTCCCTACCAGGGACATCCTGGAGGCTGCAACATGGAGTTCTGTTCATACCTTCACCAAGCATTACCACCTGCCTGTCTTTTCCAAATCCAGGGCAGGCTTTGCAACTGCAATCTTGCAGGGCATAATAGCCAGCCCTAGCTCTTCTTGACTGTCTCCACCCTTTACTTCAGCTTTGGGAATCAACACAAGTGTGATGACTGCAACAGTGAAACACGAAGAACATAGTAGAGTTGCGTACACTTACCAAAAATGTAGATGTTTGAGTGTTTTCACTGTTGCAGTCCTGGTTTCCCACCCTTCACCCCCTTCTCTCTATCACTCTCTCTCTTCCTCATTCATTACAGGGATTTTTGGTATTTACTTTCTACTGGTGGTGTTCTACCACCATAACCTAGCTCCCTATTTGAGAGCTCCTGACATTTGGGTCAAGAAAAACTGATGTAATGGCGTCGGCTGCCTGTTTTTAAACCACTTGAAAAAGGAAGCCTGCAAGACGATAAACCTCAGCAGATGCACCAATTCCAGACACAGTGATGCTGAAAAACTGCAAGTTAAAATTTTATTTTAAGCTCAACAAAAATAGGCTTTTTGTCAGTGTCCCACACCAACTTCATCAGAAAAACAAACAACACATTCAGCTTACACCTTAATAAAAAGCTCATAAATCACATGACTACTTAGCAATTAAGCCAATACACTCACAACACCTGCTCAACCCTTCCCTGAGGACTCAGCCTTACTGCACAAGCAGTAAAAGGAATAGCCATACTTTTGTAAGCCATGCTGAAATAGATAAAAAGAATAGGTGAAGAAATTAAAATGGATGCAATCTACAAAAATAAATACAATAAAATTACCTAACCAAACTTCTTAATTTTAAAATACAAGAAATGGATAACATTCCATTTAAGCCTGGATAATGATAAGCTTCTAGTTTTAGCTACCAAATTAATTCCTTTTGTTCTAAAAGTAACATATCTGGACCCCCCCCCCATTGGAAGGAACTACCTGATCAATGACTGAAAAAGTAAATTCATGACCCGGGTATTCCTTAACATGCCTGGCAAGCACATTCTCCATCTTCTCTTTTTTGATGGCATAAAGGTGTTCATAAAGGCATTCCTGGAGTTTCCTGTCAGTTTTTCCTGTATAAAACACCGGGCATGAAGAGCACCTAGCCAAATATACCACATGTGAAATGGCACAGTTAAATCTACCCTTGATGGTGTATTTGGTCTCCCCAATACTAAAAAAGGTCCCTGCTTTAATAAACCTACAGTATTTACACATATTGCATTTGTACATCCCCCTAACCGGGCATGGTTCAATTTCATCTGTAGAATACTCTTCAGATTCAACCCCCTCCTAAACACTACCTTAGGTGTAATCTCAACCCGTGAGTTACCTTGCATGTCTAATTGTAAAATACTCCAGTTTTTCTTTATGATGGAGGAAATGTCCCCTTCATCAACGTTGAAAGTTGTAATAAAACTGCAAAGGTAATTCTCATGGGCTTGTATATGGGATGATCTGGGGTTCTGGGGTGCTACATTATTTCCCAAAATTGGTACGTAGAACCCATTCTTCCTGTTACCGCAAACTTCCTTGACCAATTCTGATATGAGATGGTCCAGGTATCCCCTGTTCAAAAAAGGCCACGAATAAACTCGCATTCTTCAAGGAAGTCGCTGAACGTGGACACCATCCTCACCAACTGCCCCTTTACTATCGACCTCTTCTGATGGAAGGGGTGACTGCTCTCAAAATGTAAATAACTGTTAGAAAAAGTTACTTTGCGGTGAATTTTGGCAGTAAAACAGCCTAGAGGGATATCCTTAAATAACTGCACATCTAAGTAAGAGATCCTCTCCTTGGAAAAATTGAATGTAAATTTAAAAAAACTGGTGGAGTTATTAAAACTATCTAACAGTGTCTCAGCCACTTCCCTCTCCCCGTGTAGGATGATAAAAATATCATCCAAGAATCTAGTGTAAAGCAGGGTTTTCTCCTGAATGATAGGATTAGGGAAAACAAACTCTCTCTCCCAGTAGGTCATCACCAAATTGGCAACGCTGGCCCCACAAGGAGACCCCATAGGAACCCCTATTAATTGGTGGAACCAACGGTTGTTAAAGGAGAACAAATTACAGGTCAAAATGATGTCCAATAACTCCCTCACCATCAGAATGTCTCCAACAGGTGCCTGTTTAATGGTCATGATAGCTTCAATCCATTCTAACGCTATGGAATGAGGGATGGAAGAGTACAAATCAATAACATCGATTGTCAAGAAATTACTCTCCCCTGTGCAAGGAGTATGATTAACCCTCTCAAGAAATGACCAGGAGTCTTTAGAAATGTGGGACTCACTGGACAAATACCTTTTCAAAATCGTGTCCACCACCTTCGCCCCAGCGTAAGTCACACTGCCCCTTGCACTCACCAGTTGGCGCATGGGGAGGTCATGCACATTCTTATGAATCTTCAGATTGCCAAACAGGACAGGTATCCTGGGGTTAGGGGTACAGATATAGTTAAAAAACTTCCACATTAATGACTCCATTAATGAACATGTCATTAAAATAAGTACAGACCCTGGTCGCACTCTGATTCAAGTCATTTTTCGAAACCTCCCTATAAGATTCAGATGCCAGAATATTTTCCATTCTCTGAATATAATCAACCTCTTCCATCACTACCAGTCCTCCCCCCTTGTCTGACTGCATAACCCTCTCAGAAGAATTGGTTAACAATTCTAAAAGACACTTCTCATCTTTGTTGATATTATAAGGGACAATTCGTTTACATTTCAATAAATGACGAATGTCTAAGTCACACAGTCGTTCAAAAAGACAAAGAGAATGATGTAAAGGGGGATTAAATGTACTCGGAATGTGAAAATCCTTCGGCATCATGACCTGATCACCAAAAATAAGCTGGAAATTAAGCTTTCTAATAAAAAGCTTGAGGTCAATCAAGGTATTGGCCACATCTGCTCTCCTACTGGGTACAAGTGTCAAACCCTTAGCCAGGAGATCCACCAATGGTGGGGTAAAAACAAACCCTGAATAGCTGTAAATCTTAAAGTCCTTTCCAGTGTTGGTAACAATCTGACACGGGCTCATTACTGGGAATACTGTAGAAAAGACTGGCGAACCTAATTCCTCCTCCTGGTTCTGTATCTCTGCCTCCTCCCCGGAGAGGGTTGATGGATTGAGGCATTGTCATGAAAAATTTTTTTTTTTACCTGACGTCAGTCCTGGAGTGACAGCTACCGAAGCAGAAATACTAAGCCTCTGGTATTTGGGCCGACTGAGGGCTACCCCTGGTAGGATAACCCAAGTGTGATGACTGCAGCAGTGAATACACTCGAATATCTACATTTATGGTAAGTGTACATAACTGTACTTTCCTGTGGCTGATAAACTGTAGTCAGCACCTGCACCAACATAGTTTTTATTGCTTGAGAGAGGTGCACAAAGTAAAATACTCCTATGTGTATAAATGATTTAGTTAGCCATGCCACTCACAGAAGGTTGGTGTTAAGTGCCATGGCAGTGAATGCTCTTTTGGCTCAAGCTCCACTGGGTAACACTTAATGATGTTCTTCGTGTTTCACTGTTGCAGTCATTACATTAGGGTAATCTGCTGGCAGGTTGCCCTCAGTCAGTCTGATTAACAAAGTCTTGGGTCCTGCGTCAGTTGCTGTCCCTTCTTCCATGATGTCAGGTCGTCAGGGGTATAAAACATGCAGCTGACGCCATTACATCAGTCTTTCTTGCCGCGTGGTGACCGAAGCAGAAGCAGTTCACAAGTGCCAGTTGGCCGACTCCTGAAATTTTCGTTTTCGAGTTTCAGAACTGAAGTCTTCAACTAAAAGCTAAGTACCCCTTTGGGGAAACTTTTTCTTGCTCCTTACCAATGTCAATATAAGTTAATAATTGCATTACTTGTGGGAAGCAAATACCTGATAACGATTTTCATTTGTACTGTATTCCTTGCCTAGGCCCTGACCACAACATGCCTTGCTGTCGGTTTTGTGCAAAATTTAATCAACGCACGATTAAACCTCGGTATGTTTTTGCTTCTAAATATTTTGGCTCAAGATTTAACTATCCAGAAATGTCGTCTGTTAGCAATCCGACTACCGGAATACCTAAAAAAATGCAAAGAAAAAGACAAAGACAGACCGCGATGCTTCTCCTAAGCCATTCGCTGGTTCGCCAGTACTCAGTGAGGTGCTTTCGCAGCCCCTGATACCCGCTACTTTTGATTCGCATGCCTCTACTGAGATCCATTTGGAGTCCGGTATGCTGTGAGATGCTTTAAGTATTGACCCCGCGGATGTCTCTACCTTAGATGGGTCCGGAGCCGCTGCGCAGGCACCGGCTTCTGAGGGTGTTTTCAGGCCTAAAGATTTGTATGTTAAACCAACGCTATCTTCAAAACTAAGGCCAAAATCTACTTCTATGTCTAAAAAAACGACGCTTGGGCCATGTGTACAGGCCCCAACGCCTAAAAAACAAATTATCAAAATGGCTGAAGATTTAATTACCTTGATCAGGGGTAACCATCCCCCTCCTGCTAAGAGGCCTAGGCAAGGCACTGACTATGAATCTTCAGATCAGGTTTCTATTTCTTCTGATTCTTCTTCAGAACAGCATTTATCTATACCTACTTATGAGGACTCTGATGCAGAAGATTCCATCCCTTCTGCTTCTCCGCTGAGGATTTCTCTTTTGGAGAAACTTTACATACCTTAAGGGAACACTTCCACTGGGAAAGTCAGGATTTCTCTGAATCTAAAAAGAGACTTACGTATTTTCTTCTTCTTCCTCAGCATAGGTCTTTGGCTATACCTCCTGTTCTAGACATTGTTGATGATGTGTTTTCGGAATCCAGTATGACTCCTGATTCTCTGCCTCCAGCTCCTAGTAAGCCAGACAGATACTACAGGGTTCCTGACTCCCACAAATTCCTTTTCAAAAACCCTACTGCTGATCCTGAAACCATTTCTCAGGGTCCCAAGGGCATTAAGGCCTCTACTTCTAAAAATTCTACCCCTTCTGACAGAGATTCCAGGGCGCTGGATAGATGGCGTAAGAAAGTGTACACGTCTGCAACCTTGTCAATCAGGGCTTTAAACTGTCAATTTCATATGCTTAAATATCAACAGCATGTCATGGGTCTACTTAAACAGAAAATTATGTTGATCTCTGACTGTGTGGAAAATAAAGAGTTGCAGGATTTATTACATTCAGCTGAACAAGTTGGAAAGCATACTTTGCAATGTGGTTTTGATTCTTTGGAGGCCTCTTGCAGGGCTGCTGTAACTGGATCTGTGATAAGAAGGCATGCTTGGCTCAAAGAGCAAAATCTGCCTGACCATATTAAAGCAAAATTTTTGGATGCTCCTTTACAACAGGACAGTCTCTTTGGTAATAAGGCTGAAGAAGTTTTAAAAAAGATGGAAGATAAAGCTAAATCTATGCAAACTGTGAAAGATTTCTTACAAGTGCAGCCACCCAGATTTAGTAGGCACTGGCCTACTAAGAACTGGTCCTTTCCAGTTCTGTCGAGAGCCGCTCAAGTCAAATCCAGACATTCCAAAGGCTCCAGGCATCAGTCACAAGGAACTTTTAGAACAAAACAATGGAGTGCCTCCACCTCCAAACCTGGAAGCAACAAGGCACCTCCCTATGGTAAACAGTCTCAATGACTTTCCTCTACAATCACCAAGCACTTAACTTTTGGCCGCCCCTTTGGGGGGAAAACTGGCACTTCATGCATGAAACTGGCAACCGATTACCCAGGACAAATGGGATTTAAATGTAGTATCCCAGGGATACAGATTTCATTTCCACACGTTGCCAATCCCAAACGGATGGCCAGATCTGCCTCCAAATCACTGGGCGGAGGCCCAGAAACAAGTTTTATCCCTCATGAATATGGGGGCTATTCAGCCAGTACTAGAAAAGGAAAAGGGACAACGTTTCTATTCAAGACTTTTTCTGGTACCCAGAAAAGACAAATCATGGTGTCCAATTCTGGACTTATCCATTCTAAATACATTTCTGGACATTCCAAAATTCAAGATGCTGACTCTTCAACAGTTACTACCTATGCTAGGCAAAGATGCCTGTCTGGTAACTCCAGACTTAAAAGAGGCTTACCTGCATATCCCAATCAGGGAATCTTGCAGAAGATACCTCCGCTTCAAAGCAGGCTACTTGCATTACCAGTTCTCTGCACTGCCCTTTGACTTATCTACTGTGCCCAGGGTCTTCACAACGTGCCTGGCACCAGTAATTGCATTTTGCAGGCAAAGAAATATTCAAATTTATCCATACCTGGACGATTGTCTAATTTAGGCAGAAAACAAGGACACTCTTCTAAAGTATCTGGCATTTGTAAAAAGGGTTCTAACTTGTCTAGGGTACACCATAAACGAAAATAAATCACAACTGGTACCCTCTCAAAAAATTATATTCCTGGGTGCAAGCTTGAATACAACTGCCCAGATGACTTACCTTATGCCAGAAAAGCAAATTCAATTGATGACTTACTTCAAACATGTGGCCACAAAAACCCAGCTGTCTGCAAGACAAATTCTGCAGGCCTTGGGGTTCATGGCCTCCTGCATTTTTCTAATTCCATATGCAAGACTGCATATGAGGAAACTTTAGTGGTACATAAAAAGTTTATGGAGTCAACATTGTCACAGCCTGGAAACAATGATTCCTATTATACCTTGCCTGAAACTAGAGTTCCTATGGTGGGCAGAGGCCTGCCACCAAAACAAGGGACTGACATTCACTCCACCCCCTGCCACCCAAACCCTAACTACAGATGCATCAGACTATGCTTGGGGGGGCGCATTTGGCAGGGAAATGCATTCAGGGCAAATGGAGCCCAAATCAAATGCACCTACATATCAATCAGAAAGAGATGCTAGCTGTACAGAATGCTCTGACAGCCTTCAAGGACTACCTTCATCCAGGACAACTACTGATAAAAACAGACAACACTACAGTCATGTGGTACATAAACAAGCAGGGGGGGTACACATTTCTACCCCATTTGCAGACTTGCCATGGCATTGTGGAACACGGCCTTGACTTATCAAATACATCTACAAGCTCAATTCCTGCCAGAAAAGCTAAATACTCTAGCAGACGAACTAAGCAGAAATCTTATGGACCCCACACGAATGGAAATTGGAACCACAAGTTTTCAACATGTTGACACGCAAATGTGGGAGCCCAGACATAGATCTTTTTGCCTCACCCCAGAACTATCAGTTGCTCAAATTCTGCACAAGAATTCATCACAAAAAAGCTTGGAAAGTGAATGCTCTATCATTCAGCTGGAAAAACCTATCAGTCTATGCTTTCCCCCCTCTGCCTCTGCTCTCCAAAGTCCTACTAAAAGTCAGACAGGGCAAACCAAAAATGATTCTGATTGCTCCAGATTGGCCTCACCAACACTGGTACCCACTCCTGCGCAATGTGTCACACCTTCCTCTGTGGCACCTGCCTCAGACACCTTACCTATTGCCTTAGCAGAACTACCAAATTCTGCACACTCAGCTCCAAACTCTGAATCTTGCAGCATGGCTAATCAACTAATTTCACCCTTTGCATCTCTCAGCAAACCTGTAATGGATGTCATTTTGGAGGCTAGAAGGCCTAGTACTAGAAAATCTCATGCTGACAAATGGAAAAGATTCTGTGCCTGGAACCAATCACAAGGAATAAGCACAGCAATGCCCAATATTCCTCAGATTTTGCAATACTTAACTGAGATGCTTCACAAGGGCCTTTTTCTTCCATAAAAATCCATGCCTCTGCCATTTCAGCTCATTACAACACAAAACCTCCCCTCTTCTCTCATCCTCTGCTAAAGCAGTATCTCAGAGGGGCCAACAATTTAAGACCTCACAGGAGAGCACCAACTCTTGCATGGGATCTCAGTTTTGTTCTGGAAAAACTCACTCTACCTCCTTTTGAGCCAGCTGCTACTGCGGACCTAAAATCTCTCTCTTGGAAAACAGCTTTCCTTTTAGCAGTCACTTCAGCGAGAATGATTTCAGAATTACAGGCTCTAATGGCAGTGGAGCCTTTAATTATTTTTTTATCTGGACAGGGTGGCTCTCAGGACCAATCCATCCTTTATGCCTAAGGTGGTATCCAGTGTGGCTCTTAATCAGACCATTCATCTGCCAACTTTCTTCCCCAATCCACAGAACAAGGGTGAGCGGATTCTGCATTCATTGTATGTACACAGATAACTTACATTCTACTTAAACAGGACAAAATCTCTAAGAAAATCTGAATAACTATTGGTGGCATTTGCTGCAGGGGTAGAGGGAAAGGCTGTTTCAAAGCAGACTATTTCCAAATGGATAAGCCATTGTATTTGTTTCTGCTATATGCACCATGGTAAACCTATCCCCAAGGGGATCAGATCTCATTCCACCAGGGCTGCATCTACTTCTGCAGCCTTTCTCAGAGGGGTTCCTACCAGAGACATTCTAGAAGCTGCTACCTGGAGCTCAGCTCATACGTTCACCAAACATTACCATTTACCTCTCTTCTCTAAATCCAGAGCTGGCTTTGCCACTGCTGTCCTGCAGGGCCTTATAGCTGCTCCAAATGCTGTATACATCCGTCCTCCCAACCATAGCTTTGGGATTCTACCCAAATGTAATGACTGAAACAGTGAAACACGAAGAACATAGTACAGTTGTGTACACTTACCATAAATGTAGATGTTCGAGTGTATTCACTGTTGCAGTCCTGGTTATCCTCCCTCCAGCCCCATGTTTTTCTCTAACTGTACCTCTCCTTTCTTTTACTATGATTAAAACCCTTTTTGGTGTATTTGCTTTTGTTTGGAGGTATATGTTTTGTGTTTTAAATTATATACATATATTTGTATATGTGTGCGTATATATATATATATATATATATATATATATATATATATATAGCTCCCCATTTGGGGGGCAACTGACATCTGGGGCAAGAAAAAACGATGTAATGGCATCGGCTGCATGTTTTATACCCCTGACGACCTGACATCATGGAAGAAGGGACAGCAAACGATGCAGGACCCAAGACTTTGTTAATCAGGCCGACTAAGGGCAACCTGCCAGCAGATTACCCTAATGTAATGACTGCAACAGTGAATACACTCAAACATCTACATTTATGGTAAGTGTACACAACTGTACTTTCCCATCATGTCTCACCCTTGTTGTGAGACGGCTCTTACAGGCACCCAAACTTGTGGCATAGTGAGGGCTTTATCCTTCCTTGCTCCCGAGCTTACTAAGAATTGGACAGTTTTCAGTGTCAGCCATTCTTGCCTCAGATAAGAGGTTCCAGGCAGTCACAGCTGTAGCAGCTTCACTGAGGTTACAGGAGAAGTTCCAGGATCAGATTCTTGTTTCTCTTAGGTTCATATGACAGTCTCATTCATACACCTTTGTATAAAGGTGTCACAATGAGAAGCTAATGGCAGAAAAGTCATTCTTTACTTGCTGTCCTACTGATGTCAGACTCCAGTCTCCAGAGCAGTGCACATGTGCTATCAGTTTCAAGTTAGGTTTTACTTTCCTCCAACCAAACCCTTCTCACTGTCTCATATTGTAATGTTTACTACTACTGGACTGGGAACTCAGGCTTCTCCTTTTTTCAGGAAAACTAGAACTCGCAGGAAAGAAGGCTTCACATAAACTAACTCTGTTCATTGAGAGGGGGGGTTGCCCCATACCTGTTAACCATCGAGTCATTCTCCTGTTTGATTTGAGCTCATTTATTCCCCTTGCTGAGTATCAGCTAACAGCTCCAAGAGCTGTATGGAGGAGACCATCATCCAGTCACTCTTTTGGGTAGTTTCCACCATCATCGGCATCCTGGCAGTGACACCCTTAGTGGTGACATGCACACTTGCAGCGGTAAAATAACCACCTATGTCCCTGCATCATGTGCATGGGTGCTCCTCCACATTCACCTCTGAACGACTGCTGTCACTTTCTTAGGTGGGTGCACCCATGTCTACCTAAGACCTGGCTCCCACTCAAGACATGTCTTCGTCCACCTGCTGAGGTTGGTTCATCTGTGGAGCAGAGACCAAGGCCTGCCAACCCTTCCCCATTCAAAGTCTGGTCACATAAGCCATAGTCAAGACTTTATTCCTCTATGCCACTGGCTGTTGTTCAGTCATGTGTTATTTTTAGTGTGTTGGAACTTGCAAGGTTGGTCTTGTACTTCTGATAGGCCACTAGTATGTATTTATGACCCTTTTTCTGACTAGCAGTGCATGTCTGGCATTGCAGCATAGCCCAGGCATCATATCCCATTAACCCCGACTACCATCTCATAGCAGCTCTGTGCTTACATCCGAACGCGCTATGAGACAATAGCAATTACAAGCTGTTACCCCAGAGTGCCTTCCACAAGAGAGAGAAACTTCAGCGCAGAGTTGTAGCACAGCTTAATGTAAAACATGCTGAAATCATAGCTGAACTTGTAATTTACCTTATACAGTTACGATTCAGCATGTTTTTACATTAAGGTCTCATTAAACTGGCGATATTGTACTTGAGGGCCTCACCACTTCGTTTTGCGCAGAAGTGGGCATTTCGCGAATTGAGTGACAGATGCGGTGGACCCGGGCTGTGCAATAGTCTGTAAATTACGAAAAACTGGCCTGTGACGGTCCTATTCTCAAAACAATCGTTTTTGTCACTGTGCGTTGAGTCAAACACAACTAATTCAGAAAGTTTTATAAAACATCAATACTCGGCGGCTTTTACAAGTATAGCTGTATTAATCGCTATTGTAAATAAGCCAGACTTCATGCTACGTTTTCAAAAGTCTTATCTATTACATTTACCTTTATATATACGTTCTGGTCCGGTCTCAAAAAAAAAAAAAAAAGTAGGTACGATATGTGTGTGTGTAGAAGCTGAAATAACCAGTAATAAAAGAAGTGGACATAAGAGCGTAGAAAGAAAGTACCACAGTCTTACCTAAAGCTTTCTCCTCTGGGTCACAACGTGGAACACAGTGTGCTAATAAAATAACTGTATTCAGAATCAGTACAGATGTAATCATTTTTTGGCGATATCGTACTTGTAAGGACTCCCCTTGTGAAAGCATTGTTTTCTTTTTTACATTTTATTGTACATTCGGAGGGAATGGATATTCATGAATGATATATCACGGGGGTGGGTTTTGAGCAGGGCTTGCTACTGCGCATCTGGTGAGGCCCTCAAGTGCAGTATCGCCATTAAACTTTTAGTCGAAAATCCTATTTTAAAATGGTTGATAAAGCAAGTGGGGGCAGCCAGTTGGATTCTTGCAACCCAAGCCACCACTTGCCTAACACCTCCACCTCCAACTTTATTTTCTTTTGTTTTTCCCCAATAAATAGAGGTTCCAGCAGCAGGTATTCCCTTCTTGTTCCTGATAGTTGGAGATTTTACCTGCTGTTAGATCCTTCTATTTGTGCACTCACCGATTGCACAGAGATAGTTGAGAGAGCCACACCAGCTTGGCGGTTGGAGTTCCCGTTTGAATTTTCCTCTGCTTGATTTGACTGCATCCAGGATCAATTTGGCCCAAGAACTGCTGCTTTTTTCTACCAGTAAGTTATCCCATATGACAAAGAGAATAGCTCTACTTTTAAAATAGTGGGGTTTTTTTTTGCAAGTTATTATAGTCATGAGCGGTGTTACAGCATAAACCAGCGGCGATCAACTATACACTGCCCTGTTTGTTTGTAATATTGCCATGACAACGCTTGCCGGTCAAACCCCAGCAGAAAGAACTCATGCTGTTCAATTCCGGACAAAGCCAAGATTACTTAGGCAAGAAAAACTCTAAAATCACGGACCTTTAAAATAATAATCTAACTCCCTTAAAATGTTACTAAAACAGCAGGTTTTGCATCAACCCTCACTGAGCAATGAGACGTTTGAAACTGTAATTTGTAGCATAATTGCCAGCTTTACCCATGTCACCTCATCCAACCGTAAAATAGAATAAACTCTCTTAAAGAGAGAGTGTCATAGATGCAGCATTCTGATATATATTTTTTAGTACAGCAATCTACAGTTTAACCCGTAAAACTAATATAAGTCATTTGATTTCTGTGATTTTTTTTTTTATCTGTTTTAGTTGATGATGTTGTGGGTGTCTGACACTCACCATCATGCATCTTCTCATACCCTGTCAGGTCTTTTCGTAGCTGTTGTTCCTTGTGCTTGACCTCCTTTTCTGCCCATGTCACTTATTCCATTTTTGATTTTTACTGTTAGTAATGCCAAACACTGTAGTTTTGTACTGCTGAAAAATATGTTGATGCAAAGCATATTACTCTATTGAATGTATAAGGTGATTGGATGTTGAGGCAAGAATTGGAGTTTCATTCAACAGGATAAACAGCTTTAATTAGCTCCCGTTACCGCAACCATGAATATTACGCAATCACGTTAACTACGTTCTTTCACGGACCAGACGCTCCTAGTGTGGGCTGATAACTAATGCTTATTTTACTGTTTTTCCTCCTTTACAAATTAAAATAAAGCAAAGCATGATAGGCACAAGGCAAGTGCACTGTTGTGAAATTAAAATAAACTAAGATCATTGCTGGGCAAAATTAAAATCTGGTGCTAGGAATCCAGCCAATTTACTTAGTGCTATTTATTCATTGTATTATTTTCCTGTAACTCCGGATCCAGAAGTGAATTGAGGTACTACAAATGCAACTAGTACCCCACCGATCTACACCTTTCTATTACCGAATTAGCTGTGATGGTAATGGCTGCATGGTGGCAATACGGCAAAATTGAAGTGTATTAACCCACCTCTGAGTTCATGCAGGAATGGGCATGCCCACCGTGATTGACATGCCGGAGGGCAGGTATTAACAATGGCAATGTGCCGTGATTGACACGCAATGCAAATGTAACGGTCAAATAAGTGCAAATAATAGTAAATATGTAAGTAGTAAATTGTAAACAGGTAATGAATTTCATGTTTCTCTGCTTGACTTGAAGATATTTTCTTTAGTCTTAGAAATAGTTTTGCAGAAAGTTAAACAACATATATTGTAAACTTCTGTTTTTCGTGTGCATTATTAATTGCAATCCCGAGTCCCTATGTAGGGGTGGGGTGCTGTTTACACAGTTTATGAAAATATCATTGCAGTTTACTCACACTTGCCTGCTAGTACTTTTGCTGGCACATGCTTTTTGTGTGTGTCAGTTTGGAGAAAAGGGAGAAGATGGCTTTCCCATTTTCTCCAGTGTTGGAGGATTGTAATGTAATCGATCCCCCTGCCCCTAGTTTTGTACAGGCTCGGGCGTTACTTTTGTGATCAACATGTGTTAATTTCTTGACTGACAGTGTGTGCAGATGGGCTGTCTTGATAACAAATATTTGTACTTTTTCTACCTAATGAACTATGGAAGATTCAACCCACAAACAATATTTTTACATAAGTACAATTAAAATTTATTTTATTTTTATTTTACATTTGTTTCCTGGAAAGTCTGACTGGGCAAAAAGCCTGTTTTCAGTGGAGGCCTGGGGAGACAAGCTCCACTACAATACAATACACAGAAATAGTTTTAATTAGCAACAGAGAAAATAATTAATTTTCATGGAGAAATAAAATTTCCATATAGTAATAGGAAGTAGAACAAGAGTACCAAACAGCCATGTAGGATTATCATACAGCATGTAGGATTATAAAAATTACATAACACTTACACATGTATTACATACCTGCAGCGTCATCACAGAAACACATACAGTCATTGTGATGTTTTTATTTCATGATTATAGGAAAGAAAAGGGTACTTTGCAAATTAGAAGACAAAGCGTGCTTAGAAATAACCTACACAATAAGTATGGTTTATTAAAATAAATAAAGTACATCTTGATTTATTTGTTTTCTGTAGTTCTGTGGGGTTTAATGACTAAATAAAATATGTACGGATTTATTAATTTTCCATTTTGCTAATCTGTTTGTAGGTCTATATTACCTAGTGTTTTGGCGGCATCTTTCAATCAAACTGTGGGTGGTGCAGTCAAAATGGTCACAGGCGGGGTTTGGGCGGGGCTTGCTACTGCGCATCTGGTGGGTTAATACACTTCACTTTCACCGACAATATATATAAAGAAGGCAGAAACTTCTGTTGCAGAGGACTCCATACCTCTCAACTGTCCAGACTTTTGGAGAATGTTGTGAAAGAATACAAAAGCTGGGTAAACGCATGGTATACACCTCAAGCGAAAAAATGAAAAAAACAATGGTTAGACCATAGCTGAAGATATAAAATGGAATGTTACTGCTCACCTTAATCGACATCTTCCCTAGTTCATCTTCCCTCTTCACTCATTAGGTCACATATAAGTTACGTATTAATATCTAAATATCTATCTGTGCCTCACCAACAAATATTTAATCTTTACATACTGCCCTGCAGTGTTGTGCTGGCTGATCTTAGAGCACCTTATAAATATCTCTACAGTAATACTTTTAACACACTATTACCTTAATTGTATGTAAATAAGTTTACTTAATTGTATGCTTCTCTGAAATGCATGATTGTGATACTTTTATGTTTCTTGTATAATACTGTTTGAATACTCCGCTATTAGAATCTCATGTACTATTATACTATTTTTGTGGAGCTTTTCTCCCTGGGCCTTCCCTGAAAATGGGGTTTTTGGCCTAGTGGACAAATGTCAATAAAGAAATAATAAATAAATGAATGTCCAGACTTTTGCCCGATATTTTTGGTCTGTTTCTCATATAATTTGTGGTTTTCTTAGTCAAATCAGTGAAGACTGAATTCCATAAATAATCAAAGCATTTGAGTTTCAGCATATCCTTCACAAAATGCATGGCAACACAAGACCTTTTATTCTAGAAATTTTCTAAGTTTATAAGAACAATATTTAAAGTTTGCCTCTATTTTTGAGGTTTGTCCCTCCAGATTTTTGGTGCTAAGAAGTTGAGAGCTATGGTCCACACTGTTGTTACAAATATAAACTTAATTATATTAACTGTCTGGCAGTTGGCTTAGATGAATAATAAGCTGTTAACACCCTGTTTCCTGTGGTGCAAGGTTTAATTCCCCTCAACTTCAGTTGCCTAACTGTGTGACTCTGAGCAAGTCACTTAACCAGACACCACCACGGCCGCCCTATACCTGTTTTGAGCTATTCCAGATTTTTGCCTTATAATTTTGCCCTGTCCTTCCTAAAAGTTTTAGTTTTATTAGTAAATTCCTGCCGAACAGTTAATGTCAGACATTTTTCTTCAGAGAATACATTCTGAAGCAAAATGCATTGCTCTGATAACTTTCTAAGCGAAGTATAACATAACCTTGAGTGAATATTGTGCAATAAATTGTATCTTTGCAATAAATTGTATCTGTTTGTTGGCCAACTGTCCCTCATAACATTTGGTTCTGTCCTTGATTATAGAGCAGAGAAACTGAAAGCTACTTTTTGCAGACGTTTTTCTGGGGTATTATCAGGGACTAGGCTGTAGTATGAGGAAGGGGGACGATGCTATTTTAAAATGTTTAGATATACTTCTAAACCATCCCCGATTTTTGCCTTATATTTTTTGCCCTTCTCTTACAAAAGTTTTTATTTTTCTGCTACATCACTAATGGTTATAGTCGATATCAGATATTGATGATGTAGTTATATTGGCACTATAAGTGAATTAAAATAATGTGTACAAAATGCACCACTGTCCCCCCCATTATGCTTGATCTTGTCCCAGGTTCTACTACATCATACCTCCCAACATCTTTGCCAAAATCTCCAAATTTTTTGCTTTGATTTATTACTAGAGATGCAGAATGGGGGGGGGGGGGGGGTGATCTTCTGATATATGTGCATACTTCTTAAGTGTCCCTGATTTTGACTCCTAGATTTGTCCCATGTCTTGTAAAAAATTAGATTTTTTCTGGTAAATCATTGTACATTAATCAGTCAATTCCTGACATTAAGGCATCATGCTTTCTGTTCATAAAAATGTATGTTTACTCAAAGCGTGAAACATTAGAATGTCATACTTTTTCTTCAGAAAATACACACTGTTGCAAAATGTGTTTGTTTATTATCTTTATAAGTGAATTAGAATAATATGATTTTTTTTTAGAAGAATTTCATAACACAAAAGTACAGTATGCTTTGGGTTGAAAGACCACTTTATCCATGCACACTGGAAATGGTACATTTCCATGAAGTGCGAAAATAGGGTGTTAGGGGAGGCATAAAGTAATGTTGATAGGAGATGAGTTCTAGCTGTGTCAATTCTAGACTTGGTGGTTAGGAACTGTTTGCTGCGATGGACGCATTCTAGCTTTTTGTGGACTTTAGGGATAATTTGGGATATGTGCTTGTTGTATTTAAGTTTTTGATCAATTGTGACACCTAACAGTTTGGCCTCAGGTACTGGGGTGATGGGGATGTTGTTGAATGAGAGAATGGAGAAGGAGGTCTCATTGGGCTTTGTTGGGTGGAGTAGCATTAGTTGTGGGTTTTTTTGGGTTTAGTATTAGTTGGTAATTGTTTAGCCAATTCTCTATCTCAGTAAAGAATTCTGGGGCTTTACTTTGTAGAAGACGGATGTTGGGTGCTCCCTAGTTATACTGGTAGGGATTATGTTGGAGGGTCATTTTGGGGGATGGTTGGGGTGGAGGGGGGTAAAGTTGGAATTGAATTTGTCTGCTAACAGGTTGGCATTTTTGCCAGGCTTGGTGAATATGACACCATTAACTACCAGGTCAGCACATTGCTGTGTGCTGCCCTTTAGGTTTCTGACATAGCTGTAGAAAGCCTTATAGTTATCTTTCACCTGGGAGGCTGTCTTAACCTCAAAGCTGACTTTGCAGGAGCAAGTTCTGTTTACTTTTATTGATCAGGTTAACTGCACTGGGCTTGTGCACTTTTCCTAGCAGAGACTAAGGTGGCATTCGTGCTGTCTTGGATAGCTTGGGCAGTACACCTGAGAAGCACGCCAGGGTGAGTCCCATGGGTTTGTACATCCACTTAGTCTGACAGGTAGGACATTCTGTCTCTGCTAAATGATAGCATCTCAGTGTGGTACCGTCCTTTGTATGTGCACTATTGGTGGCTATATTTGTTAGAAATCTTTATATTGGCTGTGAGGGTGGAACCCTTTAACTCTGGCCAACTTATTTTTAGGGCAAGTGTTTTTCATTTCATGTTCATTTCTATGTTGTGGAGTTTAGTTTGTTCTCCCTATTTCCACACACCCTCTTGTCTGTGAATGATCTATTTTTTGGTGGCTTCTAGATGTGTTACTCTACATATGTCAGCTGCAGCTAGGTGAAATGGGCATTTCACTATGGTCGTACTGAAGAGGAGTATTCGTTTTCAGGGGTAATATGGTTTATATTGAGGTGTAGTAACTCCCTCTAAAGGTTTGTGTGGCTTTGGGTGTTCCTCACAACAGGACTTGTTGGCGGGGCAGATTTTTGTCCGAGAGATTCCCCCTTTTGTGGAATACATTCCCTCTCCATGTAAAGCAGAGTACCTCATTAAACCTTTGCCTGGATAGCTAGATGGGGAACAGGAAATATACCCCTGGGATTCCATCTGTGTCCCTGCTAGACATTGGCATAGGGTGCTGAGTTGGTGGAACATGGGCTAAATTCTTGGCTAGGTTTGTAAGGGGCTCAGGGCCAATAGCCTAGTAACTTTCTATGACCTAGGTTCCTATGTACCAAAGGGAGCATTGGATTTAATAATAGGCCTGATGAGGGAATAGTACAATGGAGTTACAACCTCTCTTGTTCTTGAGGTGTGATGCCTTTGCTAAGCAGGTGAACAACATAAAATACCTTTCTCACTAAAGTAGACACCTGGTGGTCAAAGTTGAGGTCACAGTCACCCTGTGTTCTTAGGTCTCTCTCTACTGAATTGGTACTTGGGGTGTTATGGTTTATTTTATAATCAGCAAGGACATTGATTTTACTGAAGGAGGGTGATGATGCATTTTTTAGCATTTAGTTTAAGACCATGGCTTTGGCAACAATCATTGGTCTGTGTTAACCCCTTTGGAAGTACACTGACATTGCTAGGGGATTCCATTGATGGCACCTAAATTGTTGTCATCTGCAAACTTGGGTAGGCACAGCTCTTCCATCTTGGCCTGCACTTACGAGAAGTATATGCCAACCAAGGGCCTACCACTGACCCTTGTGGGACCCCACCATTGACAGGCCTGCTGGTAGAGGTGAAGTCTCCCACTTGGGTGTGTTGTCGATCTGTGAACCAGTTTGTGGTCCCCCTGACGACATATAGGTTGACAAACCAACCCAGCTGAATGTCAATGATGTCTGAATGTGGGATGGTATAAAAGTTCTTATAACTATATTCCTAGCTATCATAGGTGTCTAATATCTTCCATAAGAGAATAGGTTTGCTATGCTGTTATAGAACTGCTTAAGATTGTTTTGACATACAGTTTATGGCAAATTTGAACATTTCTGGGTAATGCATATTAATGATTTTACATTGTTGTGCAGTTCGATGAATTTTGTATGCTTTTTGTAAAAGAAACATGATTTAGTTTCCTACTCTGAACTTGCACCAGACTGTGAATACTAAGAACTGACCACCAAGTTTTCTCCAGGCAGTGAAATTTTAATACAGGCACACATTAGTATCCAGCAGTGGTTTTTTATATGTTGTCTATCCTTCTGGTGGAACACAGCAGTGCTGGTATGTGTTCTGGAGGGCTGTGTGTTCCATATGGTGTGGTGCAAGTGTTGACCTTCTCCTCTTGACTAGCTATTCTCATCTTGATTGGACAGTGGGTAGCTTCCAATTTGGAAATATAAGTGCATCTCTGACAATTCTGTGTATTGGGAGGTAAGAGGAGAGTGTTATCAGTGTACATGAGGCAGTTGCTATGTTGCCTCAGGATGCCCAAATTCACCAGGTTAATAGGAGAAAGCACAGGAAACTGACTGTTAGACATGTCTGGAAGGGTGGGCATTAATAATAAGTACTGGGTTTGTTATACTGCAGA
The DNA here is from genome assembly GCF_019279795.1 of Protopterus annectens. NCBI lineage: Eukaryota > Metazoa > Chordata > Ceratodontiformes > Protopteridae > Protopterus > Protopterus annectens. Next base: position 421,375,728 of record NC_056751.1, read on the forward strand.
ATGACTTTTATATACGAATCCATTGTAAACAGACTCGTTCATTAGTTCCTTTTAGTACAACTTAGTCCACATGGTGGCTCCATCATAAATTAAATATAAAGATTTATTTTTGTAAACAAGTTGTACCATTATATGAATATGATATATATACGTGTTATCTTACCAAACTGTTATCTTACATGTCTTTAATGGCTATTAGCTGTATTTCGTATTACTTACAGAAATAATATATACTAAGTTTAGAACACAAGGGACTACATTTTTTTCATGTGATGCAGAAAATCATATTGTTCCATCAGCATTCCTTGGATATTGCCTTGTGTAGATTTTCTTTTGGTATATGGTTTATGTGCTTGTTCTCTATTATGTATGTCAGTAAAAGACCCCAATCTGTGACTTAGTGACACAACACTTTTAACAAACTTCCATGGTTTTCATGCAGAATTTAGGTCTGACTTTTGTTTGTTTTCAGAATGTTGGCATTGCTCAACCAGATAGTTTGGACAATATTTCTGTCTTTTGAAGTTCTGTGTTATTATAACCAGAGGGATAGTTAGGTGAGAACATGAATTACTACTTTTTGGAGTAATTCATAGATGGTTGAGATTTTGTCTAGGCTTATGGCATTTCTGATTATACTCAGTAGTTGTTTGAGTGAGATAAAGGTGATTACTTGCTGACTATGTTATATTTTGGGAATTTTTCTGGGCATTTTCAGTAGTGTGTGCAATTTAGGTGGGAGGAAGGGCTCAGTGTTATACTATTTTACTGAATTACTCAGGTCTTCTCCTTACCGATGATAATGAGTCTGTGTTACGTTACAGCTGCATAAGGTAATGTAATGAATGCCTATTCAACAGGTTATGTGCAGCAATTATCACCTGTGTCCCAGCATGCATAACTTTGCAGTAATGAAAGACAGGCCATTATCACATTAGCAATAAGTTTGTGTGTGTCTTTCGGCTTTTCCCAGTTAGGGGTCGCCACAGCGGAACTCCGGTCCACTAATGATTGGTAGTTGATTTTTACATGCCCAGTTACCAGCCCTGATGCATAACCTTCAACGAAGGTACACCCATTCATGCATGTCTCCACGCAGAAGACGCTCTAGCTGAGAATCGAACCGGACAGCGACTTACTGTGAGGCGACAATGCTACCGCAGCACCACCACTGTGGCAATAAGTCAATTACAATACAGCACTGACTCATTATCACTTTTAAGGTAAAACTCTCAGCAGCTGTCACTGTTATTCACATAAGTAGAAATCGTTATCACATTGATGAATGCACAAGCTAGATTGTGTTTTTTTCTCTGCTTGGAGTCATTGCAAGCCCCCCCCCCCTCATTCTTCATCAACTACCTACCCTCTGAAACCCCTGAATGTTATGTAGTCCAATCTCACCTACATTCTTACCCGTGGGTTCAGAGCTGAATATCGGCTTCGACTCGGCCAAACTTTTCTAGCTTGAGGTCTTCTATTGCCTGGGCTAAGAAGATATCCAATGCTGCACCGCTCCATATCCCCAGATCTCGTTTGCCGCTCGTGTAGCTCGGACGTGGTCTTGCTCTTGGCTGTGGCTAAGTACCTTTTTTTTTCTTCTTCTTGAGAGAATTTGTTACAAACAAAAGCTATTTTAATAGTTATTTCTATTTGGTGTTTTTTGGGTATAATCTGTAGTGTGATTGTTTTTTGTGGTATCCCACTAGCTGTTCCAATGAGCTAGGCCCGTTTCAGTTAGAGGACCTAGTCTGTCCCCTTACTTGTCCCTGTGTTTGTTTTTTTCTATCTAAAACCATTTGAATTAGAGGTTTTAGTGTCTGTCTTCCTTGTTCTGTATGCGAGTTTGGTCTAAAACCATTGTAGTTAGAGGTTTTTAGCCCTAGTCATCTTAGTGTGTGTCCCTTCTGAGGATTGTGCGTGCTGTTGTTTGTGGAAAAATTTGTTCCCGCGCTTAATGTGGTATTTTTACGTGCCTGTAGTTGTTTTTCCAGTCAGGCAGTGATTTGCTCATTGTATTGGTATTTGTGATTAATTTTCAAGATGTCCAAAGATTCCAAGGAGCACAAACCTTCGGGTTTTAAAAAGCGCTCTAAGTGTGGTTACAAGATGTCCATCACCGATGGATATTCAGTATGCGATTATTGTCTGGGAGCAATCCACCTGCAGGAGTTCTGCAGCTTCTGCCATGCTTTTAGTCCCAGGGTGCTGCAAGAAAGAAAGAATAAGTTAATTCTGAAGGGACTCTTGAAACCCTCGTTCGAAGAGACCATGGATTCTGCTTCCAGTTCAAAATCAAAATCCACAAAATCAAAAAGAGATCTCCGGCTCCTTTAGTCTCCTCGGAGTCACTGGAGAATGTAATGAAACTAGCTTCGACCTCCTCGGCTCCACTGTCCACGGGGCCGCAGGAAGTGTCGGTGTTGATGGAACCGGCGTAGGCTCCAATTATATTGGAACCTCTTCGGAGCTGATCGCCCAATACTAGACCAGTGTCACCTGAGAGGAGATCCCGATCTCCCTCCCTGTCCTCCAAATCCTCCAGGACACTTTCAGATGTGGATGTCGATAGGGTGGTGCAGAGGCTCCTTCAATCACCGGTTTTGGCTAAATTGTTCTCCGCTCTGTCCCAGCTGGCTCAGGAGCCCGTCCCGATACCTTCTTCGATTATTCCTCCTCCGAGCGCATCTCTGTCTTCGGAGCTGGAATGCTTCGCTCCATGTGATGTTCCTAGGTCGGTTCCGATGGCCCCTCTGGGCTCATCGGTGCCGACATCAGCACCGACCCCTTCGGCACTGTCCACGGGGTTCAGGACTCGGGATTCTTCAGTCGGGCCCGAGGGGGACACCTCGGGACACCCTTCAGTTCCTAGTCTCCTGCTCGGTGCCTCGGCTCGTGGAACCCCAGCTCCTGTCATGATCTCGGAGGCTGGCCAGTCCTCGGACTCGGGGGGGGGGGCCCTTTGAGGCCATGCGGAGTGTGCTGGCCAGATCTTCAGCCACATCATGCGGATCCATCATTCTGTCCCCTACCACTCCGGTGAGAGCCTCTTATCACCACTATCTGTAGACAGCGGAGCCCCAAGGCCTAGGGATACCCCCACGAATGGTCCCAAAGTTTCTGAGGGCCCCTCAGAGTTTTTGCATGAGGAGCCCCCTAGAAAGAAAGCGTGCAAGAGGAAGCACATAGACTCCCAAGATGAGTCTCTCACCTCAGATACTGATCTCGAGGAATCGGAGGGGTCCCCCAAGTCATCCTCTGATGATGTTAATTTCTCTGACATCCTGGAGATATTGAAACAAAGAGGTGACTGGCCATCCAAAGCCCCCTCCGAGGAGGAGTCGGTCTTCCTGAAGGCCTTTGGTGCTCAGCCCTCCGCCTCCTGGGTGTCCCCACCCTTCGAGCTCCTGGATTTAATTTGTCGGAGGGTGTGGGAGAACCCTGATTCTGTGGAACCCGTACCCAGAAGACCCAATAAATTTCTGTCTGCTCCCCTTTTTGTCCAAAGGAGTCCCTGTGGATGCCATGGTGGTGGCAATGGCCACTCAGAAGTAATTAGCCGAGACTTCTTCCTCCGTCCATCCTCCTAACAAGGAGTCTAGGATCATGGACCGGTACAGGAAGCATACCCTCTCGTCAGCAACCTTTACCTTATGGTCACTGAACTACCTGTCTCATTTTACTCGGCTCCAGAGAGATCTCCTCAAGGAGTTAGGAGATACTTTCGTGGATAACGTTCCTGAGGCGGTGGCCCAGATGTTTAACGCCCAGGTGTCTACCCTCAATTCCATTGTTAACTCCTCCATGCAGCTCATTTCATATGCAGCCGAGGGAGCGAGCAGGGCAGCAAGCTCAGGAGTCGCCCTTAGGAGGCAAGCCTGGATGCACCTTTGTCATTTCATGGATGCCTTCAAGTCTTCTTTCACTGACGCCCCCTTTGATGGCTCTTCTTTGTTCGGAACCAAGGTGAAAGCCACCCTCACCAGGTGCGAGCAAGAGGGAAAGACTCTGTCTGCTGTAGGGGTCCATTTTTCCCTTCCCTCTAGGCCTTACCCCAAGGCCCAGAGGGGTGAGAAGATGTGGTTCAAAAAATCACAGAGTTTTTTTCCCGGTGCACAAGGTGAGCCCCCCTCCAGAGGCAGAGGAAGGGGAGGTTATTCAGGGAGACACCGCCCTAGAGGCAGAGGCAGCCCCCGCAATTCAGGAGACTGCGATTCCTTTCATGGCTCTCCCTACTGTCATTCCTGATGGGATACCCGACTGTGCGTTTCCGGAGCAAGTCGGGGGTCGAATATCGTTATACCCGGAAGCCTGGCAAAGCATCACCCAGGACCGATGGGTCTTATGAATAATTTCCAGAGGTTATGTCATCCCCTTTTCGTCAGATTCCCTTCCAGTCAGAAAAATCCCGGATGTTCCACCCAGTCAAAGGGATCACGCAGCTTCAGAGGTTTCAAAGCTGCTAGGAAAAGGAGTCATCCAGCATGTATCCTCAGACCAGATCGGATTAGGGACTTACTCAAGATTCTTTTTGGTGCCGAAAAGAACAGGGGACCTGAGACCCATATTAGATCTCAGCCAACTGAACAACTATGTACAAAAGTCCAAGTTCCGTATGGTCACACTACAGTCAATTCTTCCATTGTTGCGAAAAGAAGTATGGATGTGCTCCATCGACCTCAAGGATGCTTACTACCATATCAAAATGGACAGGGCATCCAGGAGTCACCTACGCTTCTGGCTGGGAGCCAGTCATTTTCAGTTTCGAGCCCTGCCCTTTGGTCTCACCACAGCCCCCAGGGTGTTCACCAAGTGTATGGCGGTGGTGACAGCTCACTTGAGACGTCAAGGATCCCAAGTGTTTCCGTATCTGGACGACTGGCTCCTCACCGCCCCCACCAGGCATCTACTAATCCAAACCAGGGATGCTACCATCACTCTCTGTCAACAGTTGGACATAACACTGAACTGGGAAAAAATCTGCCTTGTTGCCCTCACAGCGTGTCATTTTTATAGGTGCAGAGCTAGCCACCATTTAAATGCGAGCCTTTCTACCGCAGGAAAGAATCAGAGTCTTACTGCAACAGGTGTACACCCTGCTACTCCTGAGGAAAGCGAAGGGAAGATGGGTTCTCCAACTCCTGTTGACTGTGGCAGCAACAATTATATTAGTTCCTCTAGCGAGATTGCACATGAGGCTCCTTCAATGGCTCCTCTTTGCTCAATGGTCTCTCCAGAGACTTCCACTTTCCCACCCTATTTTGCTCACGGACAGATGCAAACAGGATCTCAGTTGGTGGCTTTGCACCAACACTCTGGACAGGGAAAAACTCTTCGTTCCACCACCCCCGGTTGCCACAGTGACCACGGATGCCTCCCAGATGGGGTGGGGGGGCATTATCTCGGTAGAACAGTCCAAGGCACGTGGCAAGATCACGAGATACATCTGCATATCAATGTCCTAGAGATGAGAGCGGTGCTACTTGCGTTGCAGGCACTTCAGAGCTTTCTACCTCTCTGGACTATCGCAATACACTCATAGAGGCCATGCGAGTGTGGCAGTGGGCAGTATCTTCCCAATGGTTTCTGGTGGCAACGCACATTCCGGGGAAGTCCAACGTGATAGCAGACAGGCTAAGCAGAGCTATTCTGATGCCTTACGAGTGGTCCCTGAATCATCTAGTTGCAGAACGAATCTTCAGCAAATGGGGTCAGCCTTGCTGCGACCTTTTTGGCAGCCCCCTCAATGCCAAATGCAGCAGCTACTTCACGCTGATCCCCCCGACAGGGGGAGTCGCCCAGGGACGCTCTAGTCCATGATTGGCCCTCCGGTCTGCTTTATGCTTTCCCTCCATTTTCCCTTGCTATCAAAAGTGATTCAGAAAACGCAATCCTCATGAAGCAGAATGATTCTAATTGCTCCACACTGGCCTCGTCAAGTCTGGTTCCCCTTTCTCCATCCCTACATTGTGGACACACCTTGGACTCTGGACCCACAACCAGACTTACTGACACACATGTCGGGACAGTTCCACCCCTCTCTGCAGACCCTCCGGTTGACAGCCTGGCTACTCCACTTCCGTCGTTAGTTAGGCTTCATTTTTCACCTGAGGTAGTTCATCTTTTATTTTCCTCTCATAAGCCCTCTACTAGGAAGATTTATTCCAGCAAATGGAAGAGGTTTTCTATTTGGGCTCATACCCAAGGAATTGACCCTTACACAGCTCCAATTGCTTCCATCTTAGAGTTTTTACCTATGCTTTTCCAGCAGGGCTCAGCGTCTGCTACCATTAAAGTTCAGTTGGCAGCAATTTCTAATTTTCATGTTGCTAATGAGCCTAGTCTGATGGCTCACAGACTCTGTAAGGCTTTCCTGAAGGGCACTCTGTTACTCCGTCCTCTTATCTCAGAACCGATCATGCCCTGGGATCTAAATTTTGTTCTGCAAGCCCTTACTTCACCACCCTTTGAGCCTGCAGCTACCTGTAACTTAAAATTCTTGACCTGGAAAACTGCCTTTTTAATAGCCATCACATCAGCCAGACGCGTTTCAGAAATTCAAGCTTTTTCTATCAAACCTCCATACTTGATCTTTCATAAGGACAGGGTTTCTCTTAGACCAAACCCTTCTTTTCTTCCTAAAGTGGCGTCCATATCTAATCTTAATCAATCTATTGAGTTGCCAGTGTTTTTTCCCCATTTTTCAAACAAGGCAGAATTTAAATTTCATCAATTGGATGTACACAGACAGTTACGTTTCTATCTGCACAGAACCAAAGATCTCCGAAAATCTGATCAGCTGTTTGTCTCCTTTTCAGAAAACAGAATTGGGTCCCCTGTCTCCAAAATCACCCTATCCAGATGGATATCAAATTGCATCTCTTTCACTTATTCCTCAGGGGGTAAAGACCTACCATTTCCAGTCAAGGGTCACTCTACTCGGGCTGTATCCACATCTACAGCCTATCAGGCCAGATTGTCTATGGATGATATTTGTGCTGCAGCTACCTGGGCATCTCCTCACACCTTTGTTACTCATTACAAGCTGGACGTGGTATCTAGGGGCAGGTCTTCCTTTGGTTCCACAGAGCTCAGGAGTATCTTCCTCTGAGCCTCCCAGGATGTAGGTGCTGGGGACGCTGTCCCACGGGTAAGAAGGTAGCCGAGATTGGACTACATAACATCAAGAAGTTATGTAGTCACCATAACGTTCGATGTGTGTAGTCCATCTCTCCTCACATTCTTACTTACCCTCCCACCTTCCCCCTTCCTGGAGGATCTGGAGGTTAGGTCTGGTTTTTAGAGCTCCCTTCACCTTTAGTTTATTCCTCTTTACTTGGATGTTGTTATGCATGGGGTATGAGTGTGGTGTTCGCAGCAAACTAGATCTGGGGATATGGATCAGTGCAGCATGGGATACCTTCTTAGCCCAGCCAATAGAAGACTTTGAGCTAGAAAAGTTTGGCCGAGTCGGAGCTGATATTCGGCTCCTAACCCACGGGTAAGAATGTGAGGAGAGATGGACTACATACATCGAACGTTATGGTGAGTACATAACTTCTTGTTTTTTTTATTCCTGTACATATATATATCTATATCTATAAAATACCAAAATCTCGAGTTTTGAGATACCGAACCCAAAACATCGAGATTTCGGTATCTCGAAATTTAAAAATGGAAAAAAACATGAACACAGCTAAAATAAAGTTTTTGCAGTGGGGCAAGCCCACCTGCACCCCCACACCCCCCTACTTAAATATACCAACTCGAGAGTTTGGTATTTTGGGATTTAAAAGTGGACCCATATATATATATATATATATATATATATATATATATATATATATATATATATACATACACACATACACTTTCTGTGCCCCCTTGTCAGTGTCCACTGATGCAGTATTTCAGGTAAGGTAAGACTGTATCTTCTGCTGTTCTGGGAATCACTGGAAAGGGAGCAGCCAAAACCCTAAGCTGTCCCATCGCAGAATCTTGTGTTGGTGGATGAATCACAGGGGGCATAACCAGCCACCATGGATCTTATGATTCATCTGGATCACAGTTGGGAACTTGGAGACTCTTCAGCTCAGTCCATCGTGCTGTTGTCCTAGGTAAGCATGGTGTCAGGGGTGTCATTGTGATGAAATTTTTCCATCTTGGGAAGGACACATGCAAAAAGACAAAGCCTGGGTCAGTCTTGGTCTTTTCACATGTTGTCTTGGTATAGCTCTCCACTCAGTCTCCCTCCCTTCAGGTGTAGTAAATGTATGTAGGTCAAGGCAAGAGGTTTTACATTAGCTCCCCCCTTTCAGTCCTTATGGCCATTGCCGAAAGGACACATGTAAATGGAAAAGGCACAGGTAAGGCAGAGTGCTGGCATTGCATGCAATTGGGAGTCATTGCTGCTACCAGCAGTCTGAGTGGGTAGCCAGTACCGGTATAGGACACTTCAGATGCCCACGAGCTGAAGCCCCATGCCTGTCCTTGGCATATTAGTGTAGTGGCTTTTTCCATTTACATGTGCCCTTTGTGTGTCCCCTTGTCAAGTGTGAAGGTATACTGGATTGCAAGAAGAGGTATGCATTGGAGCGGAGTACTGCAGTTGTTGGAAGAGAAGTGTTCTATCTACCCTGAGCCCGACATCCTTGTGCTGCACATTGGAGGGAATGATGTCGTCAGTCAACCACTCGGAAGGCTACGGTTTCAAATAAGAGCAGTTTTTGAACAGCTGCAGCCCTGGTGACCACATTGTCATTTTGTGTGGTCTGACATAATTCCTTGCCAGATATGGAAAACAGCAAACAGTCAATGGGCAGCACACAAGGCCAGACATTTACAGAATGGGTTCATGCATGGCTTGATGTACAGGGTCAGTGGATCGACAATCTGCTATGACAGCATCTCCACAGAAGATGTTCACCTGTTTAGAAGAGATGGCGTTCACCTTACTGAGGAGGGCATTGTGTTGTTCTTGACTGATGACTGACCTCCACAATGGCGTGAGGAGAGCTATGCAGGATTGGTAACATGCAGCTTGTGAGAAGAATGGAAAACACATATGACCAAGTAGGACCAGTATGGTAAGTAAAACTCTGTTACGAATTGTGTTGTGTAAAATTACATTTTTCTGAGTTTGGCAAATAACTGTGGGAAGGAGTTGGTGAAGATGCTTAGAAAGAACAACTGTTTCAGGAGAGTGCTACCATGTACAATCGAATATGTCAGTAACCATCCTGCAATACTTCATTTTTTATTCTTCTTTTATCAGGCATGTGTAGAGTTTAGATGACAGGAAGGGCTTAGTAATACAGAACTTGATCCCTTAGGTCCATTGCTAAATGGACACATGTAAAGAGAAAAGGCATAGGTAAGGAAGACAGCTGACACTGAAGGAGTTTGTGAGACTGTAGTGGTATCAGCTGTCTGATTGGGTAGCCAGCACAGGTATCGGACAGATCAGATGGCCTTGCATGCCACTAAAGTCCAATGCCTGTCCTGGGTTCATTAGTACCGTTCCTTACGTTACTTTTTCTCTTTACATGTACCGATTCAGCAGTATGTTGGCTACACCAAGAATGTGTATATTTACAATGATATCTGTCAACATGGTAAAACAACTGGGTTTGAATGCTGTACACATGTACAGATATCCGTTTGTTTAGAACTTAGGTTATGAAAATTATGATTTTTGTCATATTTTGGTAAATAACTTTGCAAGGGAGCATCTGAATGTGGTAGGTAATACCTCATTTGAAGACAGTATTCATAGTTCCAACATGGTAAAATAACTGTGCCTTTATGTTGCACACATGTACAGATATCAAAGTTTGTTTCGGACTTATGGCTATGGAAATTATGATTTTTTTCATATTTTGGTAAATAACTTTGCAAGGGAGCATCTGAATGCCCTAAGTAATACCTCATTTTGAAGTCATAAGTCATGCTTCCAACTTGGTAAAAGAAGTGTGCCTGTATGTTGTACACATATACAGATATCAAAGTTTGTTTCGGACTTATGGTTATAGAAATTATGATTTTTTTCATATTTGGTAAGTACTTTGCAAGGCCGCATCTGAATGTGCTAAGTAATACCTCATTTTGAAGACACAATTCATACTTCCAACATTGTAAAAGAATTATGCCTGTATGTTGTACACATGTACAGATATCAAAGTTTGTTTCAGACTTATGGTTATAGAAATTATGATTTTTTTCATATTTTGGTAAATAACTTTACAAGAGAGCATCTGAATCTGGTAAGTTAATATCTAATTTGAAGACAGTATTCTTTAGTTCCAACATGGTAAAATAACTGTGCCTTTAGGTTGTACACATGTACAGATATCAAAGTTTGTTTCGGACTTATGGCTATGGAAATTATGATTTTTGTTTCATATTTTGGTAAATAACTTTGCAGGAGAGCATCTGAATGTGCTAAGTAATACCTCATTTTGAAGTCATAATTCTTACTTCCAACTTGGTAAAAGAAGTGTGCCTGTATGTTGTACACATGTACAGATATCAAAGTTTGTTTCAGACTTATGGTTATAGAAATGGATTTTTTTTCATATTTTGGTAAATAACTTTGCAAGGGAGCATCTGAATGTGCTAAGTAATACCTCATTTTGAAGATGTAATTCATACTTACAACATGGTAAAATAATTGTGCCTGTATTTTGTAGAAATGTACAGATATCAAAGTTTGTTTCACACTTATGGTTATAGAAATTAGTGTTTTTTTCATATTTTGGTAAATAACTTTGCAAGGGAGCATGTCAGTGTGCCAAGTAATACCTCATTTTGAAGACAGTGTTACTCCTTACAACATGGTAAAAGAACTGTGTCTGTGCACTGTACACATGTACAGATATCACAGTTTAGTCTTGTAAGATTATGAAAATGGTAATTTCCAATACCTCTCATTATTATGCCCATATCTTTGCAAGGGAGCGTGGTGATGACACAAATGCTGCATCATTTTGAAGCTGACATTGAGACACACACCTTCTACACTGATATGTACACTCTGTCTGTTACAGGTGATGAGATATTATGCTTTATCAGTTATGAGAAATAGGATATTAATCATATTTCTGTGAATATCTCCATAAAGGAGCATCACACAGTAATGGTTAAGGTATCATTTTACAGCTGACATTCATACCAATAAGTTAAATACAAATTGTATGGGTCTACATGGTACATTGAGCAAGATATTGTGCTTTGCTTTTCCAAAAAGGTAAAAAAATATGCACAATATCAACATTCCTTGCCAAATATTTAATAATGACTTTGATATGCACTTTCAACATTTACACTGTTGGAAAGGTCAGTGTCTGCTGAACAACTTTTGCATTTACATTTTTAGTCTAGCTCTTGTAGTTAGAGTTATGAACATTTGTTTTCTGTATAGTATTACAAATGGATTTTCTGAAATTGCGCTCCGGCTGCACTGTTGTTCCTATGGTGGAATTTTAAGCAGGCAGCTTTTTCTGAGCTACTCTGGAGTGAATGAGTTAATTAACATTTGTTTATATACTAAAGGAAGTGAATGTGCTGCTAAACCATCTGATTCATATCACTATCCATCTCCTGAATTTGTACATAAGGGAATCCTGTCTTGTCAAGGACTACTGAAATGTAATCATCCCAGAAATCTAACTGTTTATTTGGAACAATGTAACCTTTCTCTGGTTTGCTTAGTTCAGTAAAAGAGTGAGCAGTTGATTCTTCAATTTCTGTTTTTCAATTTTTTCAATTTCAATTTTTAATGAATTTCTTTAATTCTTTAATGCTAGCTTCCTCCCATGACAGGAAACATTCTTGTGTACATTTCCACCTCTCCTTCTGATTCTGCACCTAGTAAATTTCAGAGAAAAACAGACGTCATCTTTGTTACTCAGCAGTGGCTGAAAAAGGTGGTGTTTCAGGTTTTCTTTCCCTGCTGCACAGAAACCACTCTAGTACAAGCTAGGGAAGTTCCCTTCATTTAAGTGACATAGGCTTCACCTTAGAGCTCAGCTGCTTCTTTAGATCCTTTGATCCCGCAGCATTGGGAATCTGAGAGGTAATTAAGATGGGATAAAGTTTTCTACTTGTTAGATTCTTCTGAGTGAGAAGATTTTCTCCATATGGGCAGAGAGGTATTCATTGTCATTTCAGTAAGTTTGCTGGCATGGAGTCCTGACTTGTCTCAAGCAGATGCTTGCCATAAATTTGAATGATTCTGTGCTCATAATTTATGTTTCGCATGTCTGCACTTCATACTGTTACGGAGGCCAGACCTGTGGCACAGCACCAGATATTTAAGCAATTTCTGAAGGGTGTTCTTGTTGCCTTTCTTTGAAGAACTTTTATTTTCCATGCAATATGAAATTCATTACTGAGATGTTTGGCCATCCCCCATTCAAACAGTCTGGTTCAGCAACTATGAAATCATAGGGCAGGGAACCATTTTTTTTAATATCCTTTTTTATCTCTGTTTCCCTGCAACCATTAGCCCTCCTGTAATCATTCAGGCCATTATTCCTTTACACGATGAGGCAGAATAGAGGGAAGCTGACATATCCAAGCAGCCATTAGGGTCTTTTTAATTTAAAGAATCACCCCTTCTACCTTTGATGACTGACTTGCATGCTCACAGATGGCAAGCTCCTGCTGTGCCTCCCCTTTGGCCTGGCACATCTCTACAAACTCATCATAAAGGCTATTAGGTGAATGTGACTCGTCAGTGTCAAGTATGTATCCTTTCTAATCTGATGCATACCATGCACCTTTTAGTAGCTGATATTGTGTAGCAAGTTAGATTGCCTTCTTCCCTCTTGGGATGTGAAAGCTAATATTGACTGCTTACTCCTATCCTCCCTCACCTAGCTGCTCCAGCACCTAATATGCTAACCCATCTGTATTCATCAGGGTCATAGTTAGGACTTTATACCCCTGAGCTATGGTTTATGGTGGTGGTGACATGTATATGTACATATTTTTTACAAGCATCAGGTTTCTATAATAATTCACATTTGCTCCTGAAATTTTGTTACCTTTAAATTGGTCTCCTTCATCTATTCATATAATTTCCTGGGTCCAAATCCAGGTAGAGAGATGCATTCATACCCTGGACATACACTTTAGTTCAGGCTTTACCTGATGAGAGTGGATGATTTTGGAAAGATAGCTTTGTTTCCTTTGCTGTGTATAAGAATGAGGTTGCAGTAGCATTGAAAGATGTCCAGGTGGATTGCTGACTGTATTGTCTTTTGCCACCAGGTGGCAGAGAACACATTGGAAAATGCTGGTTTCATTGACCATTCCACTGCTTGTTTCAAAAACATGTCTGTCAGACAGTTATACTGTGGTCACATGGCCATACGTTGACTTCCAAGGTGATTCCTGGGATTAGGCCTCCTCTGGCAGATTAGAGCGTCAAGATTCAGCCTTCTAACTCGTCTATTGATCTTTTATCCTTCTCAATCTCTAGCCTTTCAAGGATGTGTAGTTTCTCTGCTTGTGATTCTTATTCAACAGTTACCCACTGCAAAGGGCCTTGAAAGTCTGATATAACAGGTGCATAATCCACATATCAGCCTTGACAGTGGATGATTATCACTCCATTGTTGTTCCCATTTATTATTGCTTGTATTTCTTTATTTTTTTCTAATTAACTATAACACTGAGTAAAACAGAATATATAACATAAACTGGCAATGCTCTAATTGACAATTTGAAATAATGGTTCATTAACACAAGGAAGCCCCCCTACCCTGCACCCTCTCTATCATCTCTTGGAAGACAAAAAAAAAAATCTGTCTTAGTAGAACCGTTCTTTCAAAGTTCATTTAATATTTAAGCAATAACCCACACCTGGGTGTGGGTAATGCTGGATTTACCCATGGTTGGTGTGGTTTGGCCACTAGGGTGAAGCCCGAGTAACCAAACAAAGACAACCGTGGGTAAATCCAGCATTACCCACACCCAGAAGTGGGTTATTGCTATTATGCAGTGACATTATTTAAGAAAAAAAATACTTACTTTTCTTAAATAATGTCCTGGTGTAATGGCGCCGTGCTTTGCTTCCACCACTAGACAGCTCCGCTTTGCCATTGCTGATGCACTGTGCATGCGCTTGGAACTTGCATTCCCATGCTTACCCAGTACATCAGTGCTCGGGAAAGTAAGCAACAGAGAAAAGATCATCTCTGTTGCTACGCTTTTTTTCTTTTTTTTTAAACCCTTAAAATTAAAGAATATATCAATGGAAAAAAGTCCGGGTGACCGGACCATTTTCTGTTGTATATTCTCAACGGGCACGCTGGTTGGGCTGGCCAATCAGCGTGCTTGTTTTACGATGTTACTGGCCAGTCATTGTATAATTGAATGTAAACCATCATTTATCACATGGAAATTCTAAGTGGCCATGAATAATCTGATTCGAGCAATTGAGAATAATTCTCTTTGTGGTCATACTAGCTAAAGCCACTACCTTAGCTGTAAAATGTGGCATACCCTAAAATATACACAGAATTCAAATATAATAAGAATCATCACAAATAAAATTATGATTCCAAAACCTTTTCAGTTTTAGCCCACCAAGGATAAATATTTGGGCAGGACTACCACATGTAATGCCAAATTCGAGTTTGGCTGTAACAGTGCCAGCAGTTTATTATTGCAGCCCACCCCCATCATGACTGGAACCCAAAATCTGTATAAAATATCTTTTGTTGGATTTTCTGATCCCTAAAAGATCGAAATATACTTTGAGATTTCAGTAACACCAGAAATTCCACTAAGGTGAATGAGTCCAAAACCTCTTTATTCCTCCTTTTCACAATTTTATTCATACTTGAAAAATTGATAGTTTGTGTAGAATTAATCAGTTTAGCTAGAACCTTTTTATTTAAATATGTTTTTGTTTTTTTTCTGTAGGTCTTTGAAAAACTAATTCTTATTTCAGACATTGTTTCTGGTTAACATCTAAAACACACCAGCTTACTGGAGGTTTAGATTGTATTGCACTGACAGTCAGTAAATTACTAGAGAATTCTAAAACTTCCCTAATTGTGCTGCTGTAAAAGGTTCATATGAAATCACGAGCAGTATCCCATAGGGATGTCTAACCAAGGAAACAATATCTGAGGAAAAATACCTAGCATTTTTTGATCATTGTGCAGATTTGAAGTTAAATTCCTTTGAAAGTCTGGACTGAATTACCAAATAAAATCTTTATTTCATCATTTAATATGTTCAGGCAAATTTTTGCTGGATCTTTCAAACATATTACTTTAGTTTAAAAAATTAAATTGAATAGCCAGTGATTTGTTGTATATACCCTATAAGTTTGTGGAAAAATATTTTTGTTGTAAATTTTATTTATCTTAGTAGGGTGGTTTAAACCAATTACATGAATTAACACAATTTTCATTATTCATATGTTTCAGTAACTACTCTAAAAATGTTAATCTTACCCAATCTTCCAGGTGCTGAACCATCATCACCCCCCTCCAAAAAAAAAACAGAAAACCATCTAATGATCCATAAAATTGTTGGGCTATTTTCACGAAAAGGCCACCAGTCTACAGGAGCAAATTAATTTCATGCAGTCTTTTTTCAAATTCTTGTACTGAATTCAATTCCAGAGTTAGTCTTTTATAATTTATTTGTAATTTGGCCAGAAACATAAATATTGAGTTGACCCCTTTTGCCATAAACTGTGTAACTTGTGATGATGTAGTCTTTCCTTTCAAAAAATAGCTTGGGTGACAGATACTGAAGTAAATTAATGGAAGATTGGTGAAAGCTTAGGTTTCTGAATCTCTAAATACCTTCCAAAATGTTTTTTTTTTCCAGAAAGAAATTAGAATTTTACTGTAGTAGATAGCTGTATTCCTCCTGAGTTAAGTTGGACCCAACTAATGTGCCAGAATCTATGGAAACATTAGTCAAAGTTTGGTGCTGTCCCATTTATTTGGGTAATCTTCCCAATTCATATTCTAGTGATTTTTTTTCTTCCAGGTTGTGCTGTTTCAGTGTATACAGGCCAAACTGGGGGAGTACAGGAGCTGTGTAATGCCCTCCTACTCTACCCTTTGAATTCACAATGTACAGTGGTAGGTAAATACATTTCAGAATTGCACTTGAGCTGTGGATTGGGGAAAAAAAGAGTAAGAAAACCCAGCAGTTATTTACTGCAGAGGGCCTTTTTGTATAGCATCTGATGATGTGAATAGTATGGCTATATTTTTTATTTCTGTAGTAGTGAATGTCCCTTAACCCATAGAGGAGTTAGCCTAATTTATATATCATAAAATCATATGGATTTGTCCATACAGAAGTCTTGTCTACAACTAATGTACCCATAGACACACATGTATGATGTAACTAAGACTTAAATCAGAATATTATTTAGCATTTGTAGTGAAGAATGTAAATCTTATTAGGTGGGCTGATTTTGCAACATTTTTCATCCACAGTTTTGGACCAAAGGCAGTGTCAGTGGCTTAGTAGGCAGAATTCCCACTTTTGAAACTGGAAGGTCAGAAGAGTATGGGTTCTGTTGCCCTAGAATATTCTTGGATTAATGTTCCACTACTGATACTGTAGTGCAGCATGGGGGGGGGGGTCCTGCAGTGGATGGGAATTTAAAAACAGAGATACCTTTTTGCTAAGTCCAGTGGTAGCTCAGGTGTATGTAAAAGATCATGAGGCACTTCTCAAAAATGGTAGAGTTACTTAAGTAAACATTTGTGCTTTTATAAGTAATCATGTTTTAGTTATACTTCACAGTTAAGTCACAAAATCTCTTTATCGCTAATCTCCTACTCTTTCTGCCACAACCATATGTTTAACTTTAATACATCAACTGCTTTTTTTATTAAACAGAACTGATTTAGTACAACTGTTCCAGAATAAACCAAACACTTGAAAAGATTATCTTAAGAGTCTATAACTTTCTGTTTTATCATGTTCCATACAGCTTATGTTGGAAAAATTAAACCTAGGAGATGCCATATCCATTACTTTCAAAAATGTATCTTCCAATAAAACTTATAATACAATAGTCTAAAAAGTCTGAACCCTTTTACACTGCTGACCACCAGTAGCTACTTTGTTTCCTAATGCAGTTTGCCCAGTTTAATGAATCTTTAAAAAGGCCAGCCAGAATAAATTCAAACCACTCCACATCTGCAAAATTACATCTGGGCCACACTGTCTTTAAGTGCCTTGTGGTCCATTTGCAATACAACTGCATCTAGCAGTTATGGCCAGTAAAAGCCTGCTCCATGTATTACAGAAATGAAATCCTGATAATGGCCATGTCCAGTCTGGGTTCAAACAGTGGCACAAACACTGGAGGAGCGAGCAGAGACTGACAGAAATGACAGTGCATTAGCCTGGTTGCCTATTTTGGGGGTGGGGAGGTAGAGAAGAGATGCATCTCTTTAGAGCAAACAGAAGGGGAGACAGTTGATTAACTAATGGCACTCACTGAAAGTGGCTTTTTTGTGATTCAGTGATCACTGAATTTGCACTTCTCCCCACTGCTGTGAGGCAATGGAATTGATATATGTAAGCCTGGGGGGGGGGGGGGGTACTTCTAGATGGAGGATACAAGGGTACTTTCCCCTACAAAAAAATATTTAATTTTCACTCAGAGTGGTTTTTGGTGGGTTTGATTGCACAAATGGCATGTGCTGTAACTGCCATTGACAAATCGACACAAATCTTTCAGAAATACCAGTTCTTTGGTGGAAACCAGAGACTAAGAGGGAGGGGGTTTGTGGCTGATTATAGAGGAGAGCAGGGAGTTGTGGATTATATCACTCTTGGAGGAGAGCAGCGCATCTCTCACATAAAGTCACTGAACACTAACCCCTGAAATGTTACTGAGACAAGCACAGGGATCTGATATGGCTAACTGTAAAGTCCCCAGAGTCTGCCTAATGATGACCTGAGCTGAGTGCTTTTGCCCAGTATAGGGGAATAAATGTATACTGAACTATCACTCTGTGTGGTAACGCATGAGTGCATGGAGACATAGAACTGACTGTTGGTGAGTAAGGAGAAAAATAGCAGTGGACAAAAAAAGTATTGCTTGCCTTACTCTGTGTATGTACTGGAAGGAAACTGGGATTTTTCTGTGACTATAGTGACAACATTCACAGCAACTGAAGTAAGATTGTACATGAACTACATTAATTAACAAAACATAATATGAATTTGTGAACAACTATGCTACAAATTAATTTGTGATAAGTAACAGACTCGAGGGAGAAAAGTTTCTTTCTATGCTACCACAGAGCCATCAATTTCACATATTTGTGCTCAGACATGGAAACTGTCCACCTCAGGAACTGCAAAAGACTACACTCAGTGTTTACAATGACATCATGATTTCTGAACTCAACCTTAAAAGTTTATTTAACCTTTTGTCAATGTTTTGCAAATGTGGAGGCACCAACCAGTCTCAGGGAGGAAGCAGCAAATGTAGAAAATCTGTGTACTTAATGGTGATACGTAACTTTTGGGCATTATTTTCATAATAAATCAGGCCTTCATCCTTTTCACATTCAAGCAGCCTCAACACTTAACGTGCTGTTTGTACCTCACTGCCACACCTCAAAGTCCTTCAACTTGCCCGTATCATTAATGGAGAGATGAAAAGTCAGCAAGCAAAGGAGAATAGTAGTGCTGAAAATTGAATTAATCCTCAAGTCTTGGAGAGTACCTTCTCAAGGTGGACCCTGTTTTCTACAAAATCTCACCAAGGCGACACTGATCTATAGACTGTATTTATATAGCATATATCATGGACAGAAGTAAGTCAAAAATTAAAGATAGCTGGGTGCACAAGACCCAGCATAAAAAAGTGCCAAATCCTGGTAGGCGCACTGGTGACAGGAATGGAAAAAATAACAGTGTAGAATCTTCAAAATACAGAAACATTCCTACAATGGGACCACGCCCGGGGGGGGTGGCCCCCCCTGTTGTAGAAGAAAGTAGCAGTCCACAAAAATCACAAAAACTGATAAACCAAAGAAGAGCCACAAAGACAATAGAGTGGACTGTTGAGGACAAGAAAGAAATTATGTATTGTTACTATTATGCAAAAAGCCCAGAATTTCCAGACACGATATACAAAACGATTGAGAGAAATTAGAGGAAAGAAAAATACTGCCACAAGAAAAACTGTCAGAAGCTTCAAATAAAAATTTGTGGTCATTAATACAACAGATTTTTGAAAAACAGTATATAGACTAAGAAACTTTGATCTGTTTGGAAAAAGAAGCATCTCAGGAATTGCAAAAATGTAAACAACAAAACCCAAATATTTTTGAAAAGTATAAACAAGTAATATGGACATGGGAAAAAAAGAGAGATTTGATATGGTGCAATGTTTATGCAAAGGAGAAAGCCAAATTAATCAATGTAAAGAAGGCAGCCCCAAAGATATTTGACAAGAAATACAGGCAAAGGCATCCAGACATGGAAAATTTCACAATAAAAGAAAATAATATTACAAAAACAAAAAGGGAATGTAAAAAAGTAGATTAGTAAAGTAGTAGTTAAAAAACTAGAAGTTGAAGTTATGGAGTGCCTGCAAAGTGAAGGATTTCATGTAGAAGGACTAACACAGGTTACATCACAGCATGATGGAATGAGTCCCCAAAGTAAGGAGAAACAGGAAGATCAGGAGACGTCTGAAGAAGAAATGTGGACATGGGAAAGAAAAAGAGAGTTAGTATGGTGTAATATCTATGCAAAGAGAAAGCAAAACTAATCTATACAAAAACAGTAGCACCAAAGATATTTGAAGAGAAATACAGGCAAAGGAATATACACATGGAAAACTTTACAAAAAATAAGAAGACATAGGAAAAATAGAAAAGGAGATCAGTAATGGAGGAGTTAAAGTGAAGGATTCAGTGTAGAACATATAATTCAGAAAACACTACAAAATGATAGAGCAGTGGAACTCCAAATTAAAGGGAAGCCAGTAGAACAGGAAATAATTGGTCAGATGCCATATGAAGATATTTTGAAGCCTTCCACAGGAAACAAGTGTAAACATTCACTTGAAGCTGGACAGCAAGGGAAGGAACAGGAAACTCTGATACAGATAATGTTGAGGAGTGATAGGCCAGTGAGTTCTCATGTGACAGAGCAATGGATGGCCCAGGATGAAATTGAAGAGAATGTGTCACAGGAACATGCAGTAGAACTTTCTATAGAATGCTCGCAGGAAATGGAAAACAAAAAATGTGCCCTCGGTTTAGAAGAAAACGAGCTAAGAGAAGAGTTGCTTGACTTAATAGAGATAGATAGAAATGTTAAGATCAATGAAAGAAATAGACTGCAGAAGGTCAATAAAACCCAAAAAGCCAGAAGTTTGATAAAACAAATTTACACAATAATTAGGACTGTACATAGAGATTTGTGTGATATATTACTGTGCAGCTAAATTAATAACTGATAAAGTTCTACCACAAGAACAAAGGGTAGTGAGGGAAAGAAAGGGGAGAAAATAAATACCATCATGGAAATATCAAATAGAGAAAACTGTAAAGCAACTAAGACAAGAAGTGTCACTGTTAGAAGAGTATAGAAGAGGGAACAGATCAGTGAAAATACTGAGAAAGTTAGACATGATACAAGCAATGAATGAGCAGTATTGGAACAGATCATGATCTGTCATGCACTGTTGCAAATAAACTAAAAATCTCAGCACAGGCAGAAAAAACTTATAAAAGATACACAGATAAATATAAAGGAAAGGTGCAAAATAAGCAATTTATTGATGACCCAACATTTTTATAGAGAATTGGGAAACAAGGTAAAAAGAATTCAAGGACCACCAAAAAAGAAATGGATACATTTTGGAGAAGTATCTATGAAGATCTCATGGAACATAACAAGAATGCTAAATGGATAGAAGTAAAAGAAAGAATAAGAAGTTTTAAAGGTACAGGATATGAAATGGAATGAAGTAAGAACAAGAGAGATTGAAACAAAGTTAAGAAAAGCCTCTAATTGGAAAACCCCAGGCCCAGATGGAGTGCCTAACTTCTATTTCAAAGTATTAACATCTTTGTACAAAGATTTAGCCATGAGTAAGAATTATTTATATGCACACCCTGAACAGGCACCAACCTGGCTAGCAACAGGAAAAACAATGCTCCTACTTGAGTGAGCCTGCAAGCTGCTCTAAAAATTTTAAACCAATAACTTGCCTTCTGATGACGTATAAACTGTACACTGGAATTGTTGCCATCAGAGTTTATAGTCATTTAGAAGAAAACTCAGTTATGGCAATAGACCAAAAGGGCAATAAAAGAAAGTCATACGGAACAAATGATCATTTGTTGTTAAAGTCATAGTGGAGAACTGTAAAAGGGGAAGAATTTAAATATGGCATGGATTGAATACAAAAAAGCATTTGCTAGTATCCCACATTCATGGATAAAAGACTGCTTAAAAATGTATAAGATACACCCTACACTGATCGACTACATTACAGTGACCATGAAACAGTGGTAGACAACTTTGCAGTTAAGCCATGATAAAGGACAAATTATTATTCCAGGGATAAAAATCCAAAAGGGGGATATTCAATGGTGACTCTCTGTCACCGCTGCTATTCTGCCTTGCCCGTAATCCATTAAGCTGTCTACTTAGCGTCTTAGGTCATGGCTGTAATTTGGCTCCTAGAAAAAAAGAAAGTGCAAAGACTTCTCATCTTCTCTTTATCGACGATTTGAAACTGGATAGCTCATCAGATGAGGAACTGAAAGCACAACTGCAAGTTGTCAAAACCTTTTTTCAGATGATATAAGAATGTCATTTGGTCTTGATAAATGTGCAAAAGCAACTAAAGCAGGAAAACTGCAACACCAAGAAAACAGTTTGGGATGAGAATGTGATATAAAAGAACTTGAGCAAGAAGAATTGTATAAATATTTGGGAATTAATGAAGGATCAACAATAAAACATGAACAAATGCAAATAAAACTTAGGAGTACTTTAGAAGACGTAAATTAATCCTGAAAACAGCATTGACAACTAGGCATCTAGCATTGGCAACAAAATCCAAGCTATAAACCAATTTGCTCTTCCTGTCCTAACTTATAGTTTTGGAGTGATTGGCCCCAAAAAGTGTTGGATAGATTGATAGGAAAACAAGAAGAATGCTTCATGCTCATCAGATGATTTGTAAAAATCATTGCATACCAAGATTATATATTTCCCAGTCTGAAGGAGGGATGGACCTCCTTGAAATTGATTACATGTATAGATTTGCAGTCGTGAGACTCCACACTTATCTGCTGACCTCACAAGACCCAAACATAGTGAAAGTTTTGAAACATGAGGAGAATAAATCTAAGATGACTTCCCTGCTTAGGCTAGCAGAAGCATATCGGCATCAAGCAGGAATGGAAATCAAACCACAAGTAGATAAAAATCAGGCAGCAACTGAATGTGCCAAAAAACAAAAGAAAGAATTTAAGGCGAAGGACCAGATGAGAAGGTAAGAAATGTGGAAAAAGCATAAATATCGTTGCAAGTATAGAAAACATCTGGAAGGACCTCATGTTGATCAGGAACAAAAGCAGGAATGGTTAAGGAGAGGTGAATTTAAACCAAGAGATGAAAGGTTAATATTGGCGGCCCAAGATAGTGGGATACGTACACGTTGTTTTTCAAAGTCCATTGAACATGTGGGAGAAACGGACCAGCTGGTGGTTTTGTAAAACAGAATTGCAAACAGTTGCACACCTCTTTGCTGGTTGCAGTGTACTTATGGCAGGACTGTATCCTGAAAGGCATAGTAATGGGGCAATACTGTTGCACTGGGGATTGTGCAAACACTATGGTATTGAAGTGGATGAAAAACACTGGAAATATGAGCCACAAAGCATCATAGAAAATGATTGTCTACATCGCATGGGGATCATCCATTACCAACAGTTCAAAAGACAGATGCTAGGAAAACCAGATATAGTAGTCCAGGAAAAGAATACAAAAGTAGCATTGATCACTGAAATTGCCACTCCCAGTGATTACAGTGTCCTGCGTAGAGAGAGATACAAAGTCGTAAAAAATCAGGATTTGCAGGCAGAAACAAGAGTAATGTGGAAGAAAGATACCCATATAGTTCCAATAGTAGTAGGAGCAACAAGTCTTATAAAAAGGAGTCTACAGTCATATTTAGATATGTTACCAATACATGTAACTCCGTAAGAATTGCACAAGGAGCCTTTACTGGGCACATTGTGCGTGTTGCGAAGAGCACTTTTGGCTGACATCAAAGAGTGAAACAATACTAATTTCATGAACTTTAATTGTACTTTGACTTAGGAATGGGGTCCATTCCTGTCACGGTATTAGAAACCCAAAAGATTTGGAGAAATTAAAAGTAAAGGAAGTATTAATAATAAATCTGATTACTTGCATGCCTGGCTACTACATAAAAATGCAGTGGCCCTTGCTGGCACTGAAACCTGTCTGAAATCTGATGGCAGTAAACCTATTGTTTTTAAAAATGAAAGAAAAGGATTAAGAGTGGGGGGGGGCAGCTCTACTTACAAAAAGCTGCAAGCTATCCAGTTGACCAAATGTGCAATGGTTAGTATCTCAAATTATCAAACTTTATAGTTGTGCAATCTACCCTACTTTTCTTCCTCAATAAATTCCCCCAATAAGCTTCACTTCTTTAGTACCCACAAGACATCCAGGTAAAAAATAATTATCTTGATGACTGTAACATTGTCATTTTGTGTGCATTATACTGAGTAAAATTTGCTCAAGCTTTATAGCTTATGATTGTTGGTGCCCTTTTGCTCATTCTGTGTAGAGTGACAACTTTTTTTGGCTCTGTAGTGCATTTTTATTCTTTGAGATTACAGCTTGTTGATGAAAGGTTTAGTTTGTGTTTAACTTGACTGTTCCTTATATGATGTGCAGTGTCCTCAGAGTAAGAATAATAAAGTAAGAGAAGTGGGGTAAACGTTTTTATGTATTCTGTTTGCTTGAAACTGTGTAGCTTGGAAAAGGTGCATTTACGTGCATTGTATACCCAAGCTGCTTTTTTCTGTCTCTAGCTGTGTACTTTTGCGTAGATGCACTGAATCCCCTTAAATCTCTAAGAGGGCCACTTAGCCGTGAACTGTACAAAATACTTAATCTGTGACCTTATACAAGTGGCATTAAGAATGCAATAGACCTAACTTGCTTTCAGACAATGACACACTATTTGATTTCTGTTTGCTAATTGTTCACTTTGGAGTATAATATCTCAGTTCTTCCAAAAAGACATAGGGACCATTGCCCTGACCTAACTTGTTGTTTACTAAAGAAATTTAGTCAAAGTTATAAGTTGCTCCAGCACTTGATGGCAGGAGTGTCAACAATTATAGCAACAACATGTACTTGAAAAGGCTTTAATATTAGAGGTACAGGATATTCAAATGTCCATCAAAATTGTCTCTAACATTCTGCTAAATATCCAGGATAGAAGCCTTCATGTTAGGAAATGTGAGATAATTCTATGTTCCCATAAGGCGTAGGTCATCAGTGAGATTCTAAACACGATCAAGGCAAGAGACTAGGCCTGTCATCTTTGGATGGCAATCTATAACAACCACAGTACTTAACTTACAACCAGAGTTCTGTTGAGTGTGGAAAGGACTTTGACTAACAGTACAAAATCCTTTCAGCACCAGAATCTCCTCCCTGGAGCTTAAATATCTGAGTTTGAAAAGGATCCAGTATAAATGAAGCCCCTTTCCAGATCCATTATGTTATTTCAGAAGCTGGAACAAAGACCGCCAGAGTACTTATTTTAACTACAAGAAACATTTTTCTTCATCTAGTACCTGTGTCACTCAGTTCAGTCTTTCCATATTTAAAGGGCAGTTCTTTCTCCCTTGTATTTCCAAAATTGTTCTTTAAGCATGTGACTACCAAACAAGTTGTATACCACATCCTCCACCTGCCTATTAAAGACTGTTGTCTTAGTTGGGAATATACATCTACATGTTCTTATAAAGTTATCTCCCCCATGCTAAGCTACTGACGCGCATTTATCTTACATCCTTGCAGTGAGATTATTCCTTCCACTTGGGGGGGGGGGTCTGCTTCCTTTGGCTAAGACATCAATTTCCACATATCCAACTCACTTTTAAACTGTAGCAAACCTCCCACAAACCTGACAGCATTTTTGAGAAAACTGTCTTTTTGTCAGATGGCATAGATTATAGATTCCTGGGGATTCATTAATGGGCCTAGCACAAGCTGTACAGTTTCTGCTAAAAAGTCCTTCTCCCATGACTTAACAATTTGCCATGCAGAGACATGTTAGCTGCAGTGAGGTTAGACCTCATTATCAGCTAATTTGCATGTCTCTGTCACATTTATTACCACATGATAAGCACATCATGGTAGTAAACTGCTTCTCATCTAGGCATTGGCACCCCCCCATTCACTCTTGTACACACAGAAGTACACACAGCATGAACACGCACACACAACACAGTCCCCGTACCTGTCCCTAACTTGTCTGCCAATGCTTCCCACACTCATGTAATAGTTGAAGTGACATTATGTGGTATGCATCTATTATACTCCGGTAATCTAGTTAATCCCCATTTTGCTGTCAGTGCAGTTACAGCAGTTCTGTATATACAATATCTCTGTTTGTTTAGTGAATCCTCCCATCCCCCTGCACATCTTCATGCTAAAGCACCATACAGCACTGTGTTAGTGCAGTTGCTGAATCAGGTAAAGGAACAGCAATGTGTGCATGGAGGTGTACACATCATGGTACTTTCTTGAATACCAGCCATTATATTAATAAGCCATCTCAACCCTTTACAACATGACTTCAGAAAACATTTTTAGAATTATGACTGTACTCAGTGAAGATAATGGTACATATTTCAGTGTGGCTAGAGTTTTGGCAATATAAAAAGTTCAGACATATTTACATATACAACAAACTGTTCTTGTTTCACTTTCCAGGCAAACATTGCCTGCACTATAAACTAATTAAATAGCAGCTGAGATATGAACTGCGTGAAAGCCTCAACCAACTCTTCACCCCACCTCCCACTCATAAAAAAATCTGTCATGGGAGTAAAGTTTCCTCGCTCTGTTAAAAAGGGGGGGGGGATTAAGAATATTTTGTTATATCAAAGCTTAATGCTCAAGTAATTTACTTTTAAATCAGTGATGTTCTGTAGTCCCATCTCGCCTTCATTCTTACATATCATTCGGAGACGATCCTCTGCTACGACTTGGCCGATCACAAAGCTCGAAGTCTCTTAAGTTGGCTCGTGGCAAGGTAGGTATTCCACAATGCACTAGTAACAATCCCAGATCTTGTTTGCCAGTTCAGAAGTGCTCTCTTTCTTGGCCGTGGCTAAGTTGGAATATTTTTCTTATTCAGATATTTACAGTGTTCTTTTTCAATATAATAGTTAGTTTAGTACTAATAGCTTACAGTTGTTAACTTGTAGTTAGCTAGTGTGTTTTTGTGAAGTTTATTGCAAATTGTTTTTTGCTTTTTGTTGGCCGTCGCTTCCACAGGCCTTCCCTAGTGGTATCCCTTCATTTTCTGTGTGCTAGTTGTTGCTAATCTTTTCCTAGGCATAGGTCCATTTTTTATTGGGACCTATTCTAGCCTTTGTCTGCTGCTTGCCTTTCTCTGTCTCGCCTACCCTCTGTTCAGGGCTAGGCCCGTGTAAGTTAGAGGATCTAGTCCACTATTGCCTCTCTCTTGTGTGTTTTTTCCTCAGCAGGGCTAGGCCCGTTTAAGTTAGAGGGCCTAGTCCTCTGTTGTCTTTCTCTCTCGTGTGTTTTTTTCTTGAGCAGGGCTAGGCTCGTTTAGGTTAGATGACCTTGTCCTCTCTTATTATCTTTCTGCGTTTATAGTCTGTGATTGTTGTTGTGAAAGAAGCAGTATGTTTAAGGAAACCAAGGACCATAAACCTTCAGGTTTCCAAAAATGTATAAAATGTTCACAAAAAATGTCCCTGACTAACGGGCATAGTATTTGTATTTATTTCTTGGGAGCCATACATTTACAGGAGACATGTACTTTTTGACATTCATTTAGTTCCCGGGTTCTCCAGGAAAGGAAGAATAAACTGATCTTGAAAGGTTTCCTTAAACCCTCTTTTGAGGAGGATTTAGCTCGCTCTTCCTCTTCTCACTCTAGGTCTCCCTCTTCTCACTCTAGGTCTCCCTCTTCTAAAAAAGAGAAGGTCAAGTCAGTTGAAAGACAGTCTCCTACACTGACTGTTAAATCAGGACCTCCAGAGAAAATTGCCAAAATTGCCAAACCTTCTATCTCTTCAGCTCCTCTGCCTTCGGAGCCAGTCTATGTTATTGACATAGATCGTCTAGCTTCGGCCCCAAGTTTTTCATAGCCGATAGCTGAATCTATATCTCGGAGCTGGTCATGAGATTTATTACCGGTATCCCCGACACTCATATCTCCAATTTTGCAGAGATCTTGATCCCCTACCTTGTCTTCCAGATCCTCCAGGAGTCTTTCTGAGGAGGATGTCGATAGAGTGGTGCTTAGACATTTGAAGTCGTCAAGCGCTAGCAGATTTGTTGTCAGCTCTGAGCCAGTCGGTTCCAGAGCCGTCTAAGGCCATATTATCTCTGTCTGTTCCTCCTCCAAGCCATGTCAGTCTTTTGGAGCCAGAGCTATCGGTGCTGTTTGTTGTGGAGCCGTCAGTTCCAGCACCTCAACTGTCTGTCTCAGAGCCGAGTTCTGCTCCACCACCTTCGGTGCCGTACCTGGGGTCTAGGAGCCGAAGCTCACCAGTCAGCCCCGATGGGGACGTTTGGACCCGAACTTCTTTGGTTCCAAGCCTACCTCTCGGTGCGTTGGCTCAGCTGAGCTCAGATCCTACATCTGTCTCAGATCCTATTGCTCTGGAGCCAAGGGCTACTTCTGCTTCCTCGGAACCGGTGGTGTCCTCGGAGCCAGAGAGTGATCTGCCTTTGAGATGATGAGGAGCATGCTGTCTAGTTCTTCAGCTCCACACAAGGGTACCGATGCTCTTCCCCCTCAAGCTCTGACCTCTGTCTCAGCACCATCTCTCTCGACAGCAGAGACCTGCAGTCTCAGGAGCCCCGCTTGGGTGGCCCCTAGTCTCCCGAGACCTCCCCGGAATACCCTTCTGAGGAGCCTCCTCAGAAGAGAACTTGCAAGAGAAAGCACATAGACTCCCCTGATGAGTCCATCACCTCTGACACTGACCTCGAGGAGTCAGAAGGGTCCCCTAGGTTGTCCTCTGATGACATCTCCTTCATAGATATCTAGAGATCCTGAAGCAGAGAGGCAGCTGGCCCACTGTCACCCCTTCTGATGAGGAGTCAGTGTACCTGAAGGCTTTTGGGTCTCAACCTTCAGCCTCTTGGGTGTCTCCACCT
Source organism: Protopterus annectens (assembly GCF_019279795.1). Classification (NCBI taxonomy): domain Eukaryota; kingdom Metazoa; phylum Chordata; order Ceratodontiformes; family Protopteridae; genus Protopterus; species Protopterus annectens. The sequence continues at coordinate 421,404,174 of NC_056751.1, forward strand.
TTCGATGAGCTGTTAGATTTGGTGAGTCAAAAGATGTGGGAAACTCCTGACACCATAGAACCAGTCCCCAGAAGGCCTCACAAATTTTTTTCAGCTCCTAGGGAGAAAGAGTTTCTAACCAAAGGTGTGCCTGGTAGATGCCATGGTGATGGCAGCAGCCACAAAGAAGGAACTAGCAGAAATTTCCTCATCTGCCCAACCACCGAACAAAGAGTCTCGAACGATGGACAGATATGGGAAGCGTATTTTTTTTTCAGCGGTTTTTACACTCAGATCACTGAATTACTTCACCCATTTCACTAGGCTTCAAAGAGATCTCCTAAAAGAGCTAGGAGATACTCTCCAAGGTACTTTAAATGAAGGAGTCCCTGCGAAGGTTACTGCTCAGTTGTCACCTTAAACTCTACTGTTAACTGCTCCATGAGGCTGATATCTTACGCAGCAGATGGAGCAAGCAGGGCAGTAGGTTCAGGAGTTGCCCTTAGGAGACACTCGTGGGTGCGCTTATGTAACTTTGCAGAGACCTTCAAATCTACATTTGCCATTGCCCCCTTTGACGGTTCCTCTCTGGACCAAAGGTAAAAAGACACACTCACCAGATGTGAGCAGGAAGGGAAGACTCTCTCTGTCATGGCAGTATGTTTTTCCATCCCTTCTAGACCATACCCTAAAGGTCAAAGAGGCGGAAAAGTGTGGTTTAAGAAATCTCAGAGATTTTTCCTAGATGCACAAGGTGATTCCTTCTCCACAGGCAGAGGAGGAGGAAGTAATGGTAGACATCGCCCTAGAGGCGGGGGGGGTCTGCAAAACCAGGGTGGCCGCGATTCCTTTCATGGACGGTCCCTATTATTACTCCTGAAGTGGGGCCCGACTGCACTTCTCTGGAGCCAGTTGGGGGTCACTTATCTTTGTACCTAGAAGCCTGACATGACATCACACAAGACAAGTGAGTACAAAGAATAATTTTCAGAGGATACTCTATACCCTTCTCTTTTCCACCGCATCTACCCAAGAGAATCCCAGATGTTCCACCCAATCACAGGGATCAAGCAACTATAGAAGTCCAAACGTTGCTTCAAAAGAGAGTAATCGAAACTGACCCCGCAGACCAGATAGGATTTGGAACTTACTCCAGATTCTTTTTAGTGCCAAAACGAACAGGGGACTGGAGGCCCATCTTGGATCTCAGAAAGTTAAATGAATAAGTGAAGAAGTCCAAGTTCTGAATGGTAACACTGTAGTCTGTACTCCCTCTGTTAGGGAAAGACAATTGGATGTGCTCCATAGACCTCCAAGATGCGTACTACCACATAAAAATGGACAGAGCATCAAGGAGTCATTTACACTTCCGGCTGGGAGCCAGTCATTACCAATTTCATGCTCTGCCCTTTGGTCTCACCACAGCCCCCAGGGTGTTCATCAAATGCATGGCAGTAGTAACTGCTCACTTGAGACTTTTTGGATTCCAAGTGTTTCCATACCTGGATGACTGGCTCCTGATTGCCACCATCAGGCACCTACTTCTACAAGCCCAGGGATTCAACCATCCAAGTCTGCACTCAGCTAGGCATTACTATAAATTGGGAAAAGTCTGTCTTATCGCCCTCTCAATATGTGACTTGTATAGGCACAGAAATAGTCACAATGATGGCTCGCCTTCCTTCAGACAGAGTGCAAAATCTAAGACAACAAATATACAGCCTGCTTCTCCAAAACAAAGTCAAAGCAAAGACAGTGCTCAAACCTATAGGAACCATGGCCTCTACTATAACTCTAGTTCCACTAACAATACTACATATGAGAATTCTACAATGGCTACTCTTTTCCCAGTGGTCTCTTCAGCAGTTGCCTCTGTCTCATCCCATTCTAATAACGGAATCTTGCAAAAAGGATCTTCGTTGGTGGATCCAGTCCAGTCAACTAACGATGGGGAGACCATTCATTCCTTGCCAACCCATTGCTACTGTGACCACAGATGCCTCCCAGATAGGATGGGGGGCATTATCTAGGAAGGACAGGCTCACTTGAATATCAGTGTTCTAGAGATGAGAGCAGTGCTACCAGCATTGCAAGCACTTCACAACTTTCTTCCTCTAGGGACAATATCAATCCAATCAGACAATATGTCAGTGGTATGGTATATAAACAAACAAGGGGGAACCAGATCCTACCCCCTATGTCAAGAGGCTTTTCGTGTTTGGCAGTGGGCAATATCTTCCCAATGCTTTCTAGTTGCAATGCATATCCTGGGGAGAACCAATGTGATAGCCAACAAGCTCAGCAGGGCAATCTTGATGCCTCATGAGTGGTCTCTGAATTAGAAAGTCGCGGAACATATTTTCCGCAAATGTGAACAGCCTTGCTGTGATCTGTTTGCCACCCCAATAAACACCAAATGCAGCAGCTACTTCACCCTTACCCCCCCCCCCCCCGGGAGAGACACCGAGAGATGCACTTGTCCACAATTGGCCCTCGGGACTTCTTTATGCTTTTCCTCACTTTCTGCTAATATCGAAAGTGATCCAGAAAGCAAAGACTTTGGGAAGCAGAATGATTCACATCATTCCTTACTGACCTCTTCAGATTTGGTTCCCCTTTCTCGGGCCTCACCTTCTGGACGATCCATGGACTCTGGACCCAGTACCAGACCTTCTGCACATATGTCAGGCACGTTCCATCCCTGTCTCCACACCCAAAACTTGACAGCGTGCTGCTCCACTCCCATCCTTAGTCAGGCTTCATGATTTCTCCCCTGCGGTTACACATATCCTGACGTCTTCTAATAAACCTTCTACGAGAAAATTGTATGCTAGCAAATGGTAAAGATTTTCTGTCTGGGCACAAGCTAAAAACATAGATCCATACACAGCCTCCATTCTAACTTTTTCATCAGGGATCAGCTGCTGCTACAATCAAAGTTCAATTAGCAGCTATCTCCAATTTTCATTTGGGACAACATGAACCTAATCTTATGGCTCGCAGATTGTGTAGATCTTTTTTGAAAGACACTACCTTACTAAGACCTCCTTTTCAGGAACCTATATTTCCCTGAGGTCCCTAGACATCCACATCCTGCTCTCACCCCCATTAGGAAAACAACTGTAAAAAATTTCTCCAAAGCCAACTTCACTCTTCTTGAGACAGAAGTGGCAAACTTCACGACACCCATGCAGATGGACAATAGAGGTACGACTGCTGAATCCTACACAAATGCACTTTATAAGCACTTACACGAGTGCAAGGATCGTGCTATCCCTAACAGAACCAAGATGCTATCCTCCAAAAAAAGGAAGCCAGTCTGATGGTCTTCTGCCATAAACAAACTCTACAATAGAAGAAAGAAACTGTTGCAAAAAAGAGTAAAATCTCATGATTGGAGGAACTCCCTGGTCAGCCTCAGTAAGAAGCTGAGATCCCTCATAAAATCCTCCAAAGCTAGTTATGAAAACAAAATTGCCACTGATTCTAAAGACAACCACAAAGCATTCTATAGCTATGTATCTCAATGACAACACTCAGATCTGCTCTGAGTTACAGCACAATGACACTAAATATACAGAACCAACTGATATTGCCAACATCTTGGCAGATAGGTTCAGTGCTAATCCCCTAAAGGGCCCATCTTTATACCGGAAGAATGCAAAGTTCCTGTAATCACGGCTGCACAGGTAAAAACCTCACACTCCAAAGCCAAGAACACAGCATCCATGGGACCTGACAACATCCCAGGCTGCCTTCTACATGAAATACAGAATGAACCGGCATCCCCACCTAAGTACCATGTTCAATCATAGCCTCACCTCAGGCTTTGTGCCCATTGAATGGTGCACCGCAACAGTTATCCAACTCCACAAAGGGGGGGGCCACAACAGACCCCGGGAACTACCGCCCCATTAGCCTGATGAGCCTGGTCTGCAAGGCCATGGAACGTATCATCATGGAACTCATAAACAAAGACATTGGAGATGTCCAAACTCTGGACCCCACACAGTTTGGGTTTGTAAAAGGCAGATCATGTCTCCTAAACCTGATAAACATCTTTGAAGTAGACACCAGAGCCATAGATGAGGGTAAGGTGGTTCACACAGCCTATCTAGATCTCGCCAAGGCTTTCAACACCATCCCCCTCTCTGGAGTTATAGATAAACTCACTAAACTAGGTATAAATTCTTGTGTCACAAGATGGGTTGCCAACAGGCTTACTGACAGAACCCACACTGTGAAAGTAGCAGACTTCAAATCAGACTTCAGACCAGTGACAAGTGGAGTACCACAGGGTTCAGTCCTGGGTCTTCTCCTGTTTGGTATCTACTTCTTTGAAGTACAGGCTAACACAGAACGTCTTTGGCTAACTAAATTTGCAGATGACTGCAAACTAGGAGCCATAATCAAAACTCCTAACGATGTGGACATCCTGCAAAAGGGCCTCACTGAGACAGATGCCTGGTGTCAAAGCCATGGTCTTAAGCTCAATGCCAAAAAGTGCATTGTCATTCCTTTTGGTAAAAACTCTGTACCCATGAACTACCACATAGACGGTAGTCTACTTAACACCAAAAGTGTGATGAGACCTTGGGACACAGGTAGAAGTAGCCTCTCCTTTGATAATCACATCTCCACAGTGGTCAGGAAATCCTTCTATGTGGCACACCTCATCACAAAAGGTTTCTCATCCGGAAAAAAAGAGGTCATTGTTCCCCTCTACTCATCACTCATTAGACCCATTATAGAGTACAACACCCCTTTTGGTATGTACCTCACAAGACATCTACAACAACTGGAAAGGCTGCAAAAATACCTCACAAAGAGGATTACTGGCCTCAAACAGATGCCTTACACAAACCGTCTCACAAAACTCCGGCTTTACTTCATTGCATATCGCCTACTCAGAGGCGATCTCTGCCTAACATACAAAGCTATGTCAAACCCAGAGCTGTTGGACATGCTCCACTTAAAAAAATCCCAATCCCTCCGAGCTACACGCTCTAGGGACCTAAACCTTGTCACCACAATAAACAGAACATGCTGGAAGGATAGATTCCTGTCCCAGAGACTTCCCATGCTCTAGAACAGACTACCTATCTGTGTCAAACAGAGCTCCTCATTAGCACTCTTCAAGAAAAATCTTGATGATTGGATGGGTAATAGGAAATTCACCCCGGGGATCACTTCTGTGATTCTGCTTGACAGGAGCACAGGAAAATAATTTTCTTGGGTGGCGAAAGCCAGAGTACCTTTTTGGCTAGGCTTGTATAGGCCCTAGGGCCAATAGCCTAATACCTGCCTATGAACCTTTGTTCTTTCAAAACTTACCTCACCGCCTTTTGAACCTTCACAGTCATGTGATTTAAAGTTTCTTTCATGGAAGACCATTTTTCTGGTAGCCATTACATCCACCAGAAGAGTGTCAGAGCTGCAAGCACTCTCAGTCAAACCTCCTTACTTGATATTTCATAGAGACAGAGTTTCCCTTCGCACTAATCCTTCCTTCGTTCCCAAGATTTGTTCTCAATCAAATATGAATCAAACTATTGAACTGACGGTCTTTTTTCCAAATCATTTAAACAAAGCTGAATATAAGTTTCATCAACTTGATGTGCACACACAGTTAAGGTTCTATCTACATAAAACCAAAAAGTTTAGGAGATCAGACCAATTATTTGTATCTTTTTCGGAGACGAGGAAAGGAATGCCAGTCTTCAAGATAACATTATCCAACTGGATTTCAAATTGCATATCTTTTATTTACTCTTCTAATGGCAAAGAACTCCAATTTAAAATTAAAGCTCATTCCACCACATCTATATCCACATCTGCCGCTTTTCAAGCCAGAATTCCAATGGACAGTATATGTGGAGCAGCAGCCTGGGCTACCCCTCATACCTTTATTATTCATTACAAATTGGACTTAGCCTCCAGGGGTAGAGCCTCCTTCGGTTCCACGGTTCTTAGGAGTATATTCCCGTGAGCCACCCAAAAAAAGGTGCTAGGGATGCTGTCCCATATGAAGAATGAAGGCAAAATAGGACTACAGAACATAAAAAAGTTATGTACTCACCATAATATTCCATCTCGCCCTTCATTCTTACAAACCCACCCACCTACCACCGTCCATGTATCCTTGGAGGATCTGGAGACAAGATAATGTCTATCTTCCTTAGGGTTGGAGACCTTTCATCTTTGTTTTTCCTTGTGGAAATGCATTATATCATATTTATAGATAGCAGCAAATAAGATCTGGGGATTGTTACTAGTGCATTGTGGGATACCTACCTTGCCTCGAGCCAACTTAGAGACTTCGAGCTTTGTGATCAGCCGAGTCGGAGCCAAAGATCAGCTCCGAACCATATGTAAGAGTAAAGGGTGAGATGGACTACAAACATGGAACATTATGGTGAGTACATAACTTCTTTTTTTTAATTACCAGCATCTCATACAGTTATATATTTTCTAAGTCTGGGGCACACAGCCATCACTGTGTGACTATTAACTGTCGACACAACCTTCATTCATCCATGCCACTTCATAACCTAACCCTCACTACTCATAAAATAGCACTAGAAACTACAAATTATCTGTTCTTTTATTTGATGACACTCTTAATGATGAACATTTATTCCCTCATTCCTTCAAGCTAGACTCAACTTTACCAACTTGAAAAATAAGCAGTATTTTGAAGAGATAAATTATAGAAATAATTCATTCCTTTTAATGAACATCCAATGTTTTAATTTTTTTTTTTTTTGATGCTTGTGTAGTCTAAGTCATGTCAAACAAAAATGAGTAAGGAAGAATGCTGTCAGCATGTGATTATTTTCTCTCAACAGAAATATTTTTCATGCTGGCAGCAATCCAAAGCATTCACACAGTAGAATATCCCAAAAGCTTATCTCCTCTTATGTTACCCATAGTAATATTTAGCGCTTAGACTTTTAACAGAAAGGGTGCTTGCTGAAACACTTCAAAAGTATGCACCCTTATTTGACTGTCCAGGTGATTCAGAAAAGATTGGGAGGAAACCTCTCCAAGTTCTTTGCTTATTTCTGTCACCTCCAGCAAAATGCTCAATTTTCTTGGTTCTCTGACTCCGATTGCATAGCTCAAGCAGGAAGTAGAGTGCCTTTTGGAAATCTAAATATGATTTGACTCTGCTTGTAACAATAGATCTAATGTTATCCATATCACTATTCCTCACTTCACGGTCGTAGGATCCGACATTGGATCTGAGCCAGCAACTTTACAGAGGAAGCCTAGGCTCAAGCTCCTCCCACTCCCATAATCCCCAGCTGCCCTCTAATCCTCAGATCTCTTTGCTGCTCACCTCTTCAAATGTGATTACCTTGGCTCGAGTCTCATCTGGGGATAAGTGTTTATTTTTATTCCTTAAATTTGTATTTTCTTATATTTTGTTGTAGTTTGCTAGTATGTTTACGGTATCTTTCAGTTTAAGCTTTGTTGTTGTTCCTCCCCTCCCATTCTAGTTATTCCTGTCGGTTAAGCCTTTTGGCACAAGTTTTTCTCTCAAAAATAATATAACATTTTCTGGTTCTTCCTGTTGTTTATTCTAGCATAGTAGTTTATTCTAGATTAGTAGTAGTTTGTAGTTTTATTGCTAGTGGTTGTCCCTTGTTGTTTTTTTTACTTGGTTTCAGCTCACAGTTTACTGTTTTGTGTGCCATTTGGGTTTTGGTGTTTGGCTTGTTCTTCTGTTGCAATGTCTGACAAGCCAATGGGTTTCAAGAGGTGCTCCTCATGTCGGCGGAAGATGCCCCTTTCCTACTGTCACGAAGAGTGCCTCTATTGCTTGGGTGCTGACCAGCTGGAAGTTGAATGTTTCATTTGTGCCACCTTCAACCTCAGGGCCTTGGTCGAGTGCTGTAATAAACTGCTTTTAAAAGGGACAGCTCAAGGAGGTCCATTGCTCAAGCCGGCTCACTGTGACCAGAAGAGGGAGGCACCCTCAGTCTCTGGCTACTTCTCTTCTTCAAATAAGCCTAGGCTGTCAGATCCTAGCCCTCTGGTCCGCTCCAGCCTCGGCGTCATCGGATCTCCAAGATTCCATGAATCTACTACCAGATCCAAGGCCATTGGTTGGAGACCTTCAGATCCTAGGTCCAGGGAGTCTACTCTCAGATCCAAGGCCTCCGGATCAAGGTCGTTGGATCTGACTCACACCAGACCTACTAAGAATCCAACCTTCTCGGATCCAAGGCATTTGAGTTCTGAACGCTCAGATCCTCTTTTGCCCTCTGATCCAAAGCAGACTAATTCAGGAGTTGTGTCCGATCCCATCTTGATTGGGGACTCTCCTTCAGGTTCTGGTCCAGAGCAGTGCCTTCTAGCTTCCAGGCACAGAAGCCATTCTACTGAGAGGTACAGGAGGTCCTTGGGGTCTAGACATGTGTCCACAGCTAGGTCAACAGCCTCTTCTAGATCCTCCAGGAACTTGCTCCCATCTGACATGGACAGGATGATAAAGTCTTTCCTTAAGGCTCAGATTGAGCTAGGACTTCTTGCATCCCATGCCCACCCAGCAAGGGGTCCTTCCCCTGCCCCTATGCTTCTTTCTCCTCATCTGACCCAGGTGGCTTCAGACTACCAGGACCTGGAGAGCAGTGTGGGGGGGTGACTGTGCTCCTAGAGCTTGCTTTGTTTCTACCCCATCTGAGTCTCCGAACTGTTCTGCCCACCCCCCACCCCCCCAGAGCAGACCAGTCCCCTGCCCCGATCTGTCACTCCAGAGTCCTTGGAAGAAGGTTTTGGTCAAGCCTTTTCAGATCGGTCCTTGACCCTTGGTGCTTCGGCTTTTGACAATTTGGGATCTGTGCTGTCTGGGGTTCTTGAGGCAGTGGCATGCTCTGCTCCCTCTTTGTATGTGTTTTTTTCCCACTGAGAGTGTGGACAGGGCATCATCCAGCCCTTCAGCCTTCTGGGTAACAGAGAGGACCTTCTCTGCTGCTGGAGCTTCCTCCATTGCTCTCCAGGGTTCTTCCCAGCCCCCCCTCATCTCTGAGTGCTGAGCCTTCTCATCCTGCTCCCAGTCAGCCCTCCTGAACCGGTCTTCAAGGAGGAGTTACCCAATTGGGGTTCCCCCCTCTTCTGAGTTGTCCCTTGTGCCTGCCTCAGAAGAGAACATACTGGAGGAGGCACCTTGACTCCCTGATGGAGTCTGTCACTGAGGACATGGATCTTGGTGAAGGGGACAAGTCCCCCAGATCTCCACCTGAAGAATACTACTTCTGAGACATCTTAGAGATCCTCAAATTGAAGGGCGGATGGTCTTCCCAACCCTCGTTCTCCAAGGAGTCCATATTCCTGAAGGCATTCAGGATGGGGCCATCTTCCCCCTGGAATCCCCCCCACCCACTGACGAACTCCTACATCTTATTGCCAGCAGGGCTTGGAAGGAGCCCAGGACTGTGGAGCTGGTGCCCAAATGAGCTGACAAATTCTTGAGCCCTCCCTTAGACAGACAGTTTTAGTCCAAAGTGGGTACCAGTCAATGCTACTATAGTGGTAACCGCTGCCACCAAAAAGGAGTTGGTGGAGCAGAGTGCGTCTGTCCATCCTCCCAGTTGTGAATCCAGAGCGATTGATAGACATGGAAAGTGGATTTTCGCCTCAGCTATGTTCGGTCTGTGGGTGCTTAATTACTTGGCACATTTCACCTGCCTCCAAAGGGATTTGGTTAAGGAACTCACCACTTCCCTTTCTGAGTCTATGTCTGCAGAAGACTTCAGCAAAGTGTCTCCCTCGCTATCCACTCTTGTGTCCCTAGCTAATTCCTCAATGAGGTTGATTTCCAACACTGGGCAAGACACCTCTCAAGTGGCTGGTACAGGAATCACTATTCTGTGTTTCACCTGGCTGCACCTATGCGGGTTTGCGGAGTCCTTTAAAACGTCATTCACCGATACCCCATTTGATGGATCAACTCTCTTTGGTCCATCAGTCAAAGACACACTTACCCGCAGCAAGCAAGAAGGGAAGACATTGTTGGCTGTGGGAATCTGATTTTGTACCCCTCAGCAGTCCTTTTCTAAGACACAACCATGGACTAAGAAATTATGATTCCGGAAGTCACAGTCTTCCTTTCAGGAGGCTCAGGATGAACCTTCTTCTAGAGGTTGGGAGAGAGGGTTCAGTGGTAGATGCCGCCCTAGAGGTAGAGGGGGCCTGCAAAATCAGGGCTCCAGGGAGCCCCTCTCTGAGAAGCCCTTCCAGCGCTCCTGATTGCCCGGCTTTCCAGCCCTGGAGGCTGTCGGGGTTGTTTGTCTCTGCACCCTTTGGCCTGGGCAAACATCACGAGATCGGTGGGTGCTTAGTATTATTTCCAGGGGCTATTTCATTCCCTTTTCCTACCCCCCCCCAACAGTCAGGAAGCTTCTTCCCAATGTGCCACCCCACCAGAGGGCATTAGCTCAGAAAGAAGTTCTTAAATTTCTTCAGAAGAGAGCTATCCAGGAGGTCCCCCCAGGTCAACGAGGATCTGGAACTTACTCTCGCTTCTTTTTGACTCTGACAAAAACAGGAGACATGCATCCAGTCCTGGACTTAAGTGAATAGAACCTGTCCATCAAGAAGTCTAATATTCTGGATGGTCACTGTCCAGTCCATCATCCCCCTTCTGCACAAGGATGAGTGGGTGTGCTCTGTGGATCTCCAGGATGCGTGCTATCATATAAAAATAGACAGGCACTCCAGGAGAAATTTCCGCTTTCACGTAGGGGAAAGTCATTACCAATTCTGGACCCTGCCCTTTGGTCTCACTGCAGCCCTCCATGTGTTCACCAAGTGTATGGCAGTGGTGGCAGCTCACCTGAGACTGCAGGGATTCCAAGTGTTTCCTTACCTCAACGATTGACTCCTCACAGCTCCCACAATGCATCGACTGATCGCAGCCATTCAGTACCTCCTTCACTTGTTTGACCAGCTAGGAAATGCCTTGAACCTTCCTAAGTTGATCCTGATTGTCACAGAAAACTTGGGAGTTGATTAGCATCCAGCTAAACTCTGTCAGAGAATGCAGCATTACCTCCCAGGCATGTACAATTAATCATATCTCAAGTTCAGTCCCTCCTAGATCTGTCTTGTCCACAGGTACTCTTCATTCTCAGGGCTTTAGGGTCCATGATGGGATCAAGCTATATGGTGCCGTTAGCTATGATCCACATGAGGGTTCTACCAGTGGACCCTAGCAGTCCAGTGGTCTTCTCTGTCTCATCCAGTGACAGCTGCCTTCCACCTGACTCCGGTATGCAGGTGTTATTTTCTTTGGTGGATTCAGTCTCCCGATCTCCTCATGAGCAGACCCTTTTCTGTTCCTCATCCCAGTGCTTCAGTGACCATGGACACCTCCTTGCTGGGGTGGGGGGGTGGGGGTCATTGCCAGGGAAAGATGGTTGAAGGTGCATGGTTCCCTGCAGAGACTAAACTGCACATAAATGTACTGGAGATGAGGGCAGTTCTTCACATTGCAAGAATTTCAGGACTGCCTCCCTCTGGGTACCGTTGCAGTGCACACAGACAACATGGCGGTTGTGTGGTACATCAACAAACAAGGGGGCACATATTCTCATCTGTTTTGTCACGAGGCCATGAGAGTGTGGGAATGGACGATGTCCTCAGGGTGCTTTCTCCTTGCAAAGCACATTCCTGGAGAGACCAAAATGCTAACAGACTAGCTCAGCAGAGCTATCTGTGATTCCTCATGAGTGGTCTCTGAATAGCTCAGTGGTGAGAGAGATCTTCTTTCGCTGGGGTCAGCCGAGTTGCAGTCTGTTTGCTTCCCCTCTCAATCACAAATGCAGCAAGTACTTCACCCTGATCCCCCCAGACAGGAAGTCCCTCAGGGATGCTCTAATTCACGATTCGCCTCTGGGTCTCCTTTATGCTTATCCACCTATACCTCTCATTCCCAGAGTACTTCAGAAAGCTCGTCGCCTCAAGGCTTTGATGATCCTCATTGCCCCCTTCTGGCCTTGGCGGGTGTGTTCCCCTCTCCTCAGGTCTCATCTAAAGTACCCCCTTGGGTACTAGATCCCCTTCCAGATCTGATAACTCACCCCTGTCATCTTCTGACCCCAAACCTTCAGACTCTTTGTCTGACCGCATGGTTTGTCCACTTCCCATAACTGTAAACCAGCCCAGGCTGCTTCTGCTGTTAGGAACATCATTCTGGCCTATCACAAGGCTTCCACCAGAAAGGTCTATGGTAGTAAGTGGAAAAGATTTTCTGTTTGGGCCAAGCAGTGGAATCTGGATCCTTTTTGGATTTTCGTTCCGGACATCTTATTAGTCTTATCTTCTGTCTTTCACGATGGAGCCAGTTTCTCCACTATTAAGCTGCAACTGGTGACCATCTATAGTTATCATGTTAGCGATGAACCTGTGTTTCCTTCTCAGCTTTGTAAGGCCTTTCTGAAAGGTATCTAACTGCTTCAGCCCCCCTGTTAAAGATCCCTCTCCTCATTGGGACATCTCATTTGTAATCTCTTACACAGAATCCTTTTGAGTCTGCCACATTTTGTGACATTAAGTTTTTTTCATGGAAGACCACCTTCTTGGTGGCCATCACATCAACAAGACAGGTTTCTGAGTTGCAGGCTCTCTTAGTCAAGCCTCCATACATGATTTTTCACAAAGACAAAGTGGCTGTCAGGACTAATCCCTCTTACATGCCCAAGGTAGCCACTGAGACAAATCTGAATCAAACCATTAATTTACCAGTTTTCTTTCCTAACTGTGCTAATAATGAAGAGTATATGTTGCACATGCTTGACATACATAGACAATTACAATTCTGTTTAGACAGAACAAAGAGCTTTCGCAAATCTGACAAACTGTGGCCTTCTCAGTTAACAGACTGGGTTGGGAGGTGTCCAACGTTACTGTTTCTCATTGGATTTCTCAGTGTATTACTTCCAGTTATACCTGTAAGGGTTTGACCTTACCAGGACCTGTCAGAGCTCATTCCACTAGATCTGTGGCTATGTTGACTGCCTTTTTAGCCCAGCATTCGTTAGATGAGATTTGTGCTGCAGCCACCTGGTCTTCTCTTCACACCTTCATTACAAGCTTGACCTAGTGTCCAGAAATGGGGCATCCTTTGGCTCCACAGTTCTTTGGCATGTCCTTCCATGAGGCCTCACAGGATTGTATGGTAGCTGGGGACTCTGACCCTGAAGTAAGTAATAGTAACATGGATAATCCAAAATGTATGGAAATACTGGAAAGTCTTTTTGGCAAAAACACAGTTTTATTGATCCAACTCACAAAAAAACGCTGACAAAACGACAAACCGAACTGGAACAAGTATAAAAATAGCATCCACGTAAAGCAATCACATTAACGCTGTTCTCCCCATACGTTTTCATCCTGTTACAGACTTCATCAGATAACTGCACTAAATCCCAGCCTTACTTTATATATCCCTCTAATTAATCCATTGATTCAATTAAATAAACCAATTAATAAAATTTCTTAGTTAAAAAAGAAAAGAAAAGAAAAAAAGTTGAACCACATTTTAAGACAAAAACTTTTTTCTCAATTGATTCTTATTATGATTAAGTTAAAAACATTTATGTTCACATTAAAAACTGCTGTTTAGAAAGTTTTTATATTAAATCTTTCCAATAAATTTATGTTAAACCATATAAAATAATAAAATCCTTAGAGACACATTGTTAAACCAAAGAATAGAAAATGATAAATGCCATCTAGTGGCTGTTTGTTAAAATTACATGTATGAAATAGCAATAAATTGTTTGAAACAAACTTTTATATAAATATACCAATAAAAATTCATCTTTCATTCTAAAAATGGACTGTATATTTTAAAAAATAAATAATAAATAAAACACTAATTTCATTATTTTTAAGAAAGATTCCATTTCTTGTGCTAAAAAATAGGTGTATGGATGACTAAAAAATAATAATAAGTAATAAATATGAATTTTAAAATTTATCTTAACCATTTAATTCATATCATAGTTTAGCTGCTCTTAATTTTAAGAGGGGTGCTATACTTATATGTTCATTTAAACCTGGGGATTTGTATGCTTCCAAAGACATTTGCCACCATAATTCACGGTATTCTAACCTTTCTTCCCAGGGCCCCCCTCTTATGTCCTTTTCTGTATGTTCTAAAACAGTGAAACTAAAACTGGATTTCTCACACATTTTACTGTGTTTATATAAAGCATTTTGTTTCTTTACAGTTTTTTATATCATTTAAGTGTTCAAATATTCTTCTTTTTAATTTCCTCTCAGTTTTCCCTATGTAAAAAGATTGACATTCATTACACATACTTAAATATACCAACCCTGAGGAGTCACAGTTGTAAAAATACTTATCATTAGTTATAACCTTATTTCTACTGTTTATATGGATGGTGTTGCTGTTAGAAATGTTTACACATTGAGCACACCTACCACATTTATATGTGCCTTTTCTTCTTCTATCCTGTGGCCCCAAAGTATGTTTATTTTCTAATAAATTTTTTATACTTGAGGAATTTTTGTATATTATCTTGGGCAGACTATTATTTCCTAGGTCTAGTTCTGTTAATTCCATAAATCTGTCCCATTCTTTATTAAAAATATTTCTTATTTTACTATTAATTATATTGTATTCCAGAATCAATGCTAATTCAAAATTTTCTTGTTTGTTTTCTTTGCTCAATCCAGTTGAGATGTGATTTCCCTTCACATTTTTGATTATGGGCGCAAATTTCACTTCCCTACCTAGGACCACTTCTTCTCTAATTTCCTTTATAAACTTTATTGGATAGCCCCTTTCTTTGAACATACTTTCTAATAGATCACATTCCAAGACGAAGTCCTGGTTCTTACTAGTCATTCTACTTCCTCTCACATACTGCCGTTTTATTATATTCTTTTTTACATGTATAGGATGGGCACTATCAAAATGAAGGAAGGAATTACAGTAGGTGGCTTTCCTATATATTTTAGTTTCTAGATGCCCTTGTTCCTTGTATATTTCTAAATCCAAGTATTGTACCAGGTTATGTGTCACTTTGTGAGTGAACTTTAAAAAGCTACAGGTATTGTTAAGATATTTTAAAAAATCATTAAGTTTATCTTCTCCCCCATTCCAAAATATAATTATGTCATCCAAAAACCTACGATAAATGGTAAAAAACTGTTTATATTCACTTTCCAATACATAATGTTCTTCCCATTTGGATAATACTACATTTGCATATGTAGGAGCGCATGCCGCCCCCATTGCCACCCCTTGGATCTGTCTAAAAAATTCTCCATTAAAGAACAGAAAATTATTGTTTAAAATGATCTCCATAAGCCATTTACTGACTATCTTATCATTCTGAACTATATTGTCATTTTCAAAAACTGCTTCCTCGAACATATCCAAGCCTGCCCCATGTGGGATGGATGGAAAAAGGTCTATTACATCAATAGTTACAAAAAGGAGATCATCTGTTTTAGTCATATCTCTAATAATGTATAATAAGTCCCATGAATCTTTTAAAATATGTGCTTTTTCCAGCCAAATCGTTTTGGTTTTGTTGTCCACGTACTTAGCTAAAGCATTGGTTTTAGATCCATTGGCTGCAACTATGGGTCTCATTGGTGGATCACTTTCATTTTTGTGAATTTTAGGGATCCCAAAGATGGCCGGGACTTTTGGCTTATCTACCTTTAAAAAATTGTAAGTTTCTAAGTCTATAAGCCCTTCCACCATCATATCATACAAATTGGTGTCAATTCTATTATATGCAATATTTATTTCATTTTTTGACACTGATTCGTATTTGTTTTCATCCCATAATATTTTGTACATTCTAGAGTCATATTCAATACTTTCCATGATAACAATCCCTCCCCCTTTGTCAGGCTTCATAACTCTTATGTTTGTGTCTGACTTTAAACTGTTTAAAATATCCTTTTCCTTTTGGTTTAAATTGTTGTCATATGAAGCCCCATTAAATTCAACTTTCCTAAATTCTTTTTCTATTAGTTTTTCAAAATTCCTTAATTGGGGGTGTAGGGGTGGGTTATATGTAGACCTCCGTCTTAGGGTTAAATCATTCCCTTTTCCATGATTCTGAAAAAGTATTTTGAAATTAGCCTTCCTTAAAAATATTTTTAAATCTAAAAGTGATTTCACTACATTTCCTTTAGTGGAAGGAATAAATTTCAAACCTTTGGAAAGTAAACTAAAATGTCCCTTTTCTAATTGAATAGGGCTAAAATTGTAAATGTTAAAATAATTATAAGTCCATTTGTTACCTTCCTTCAATATCTCATCTCTCATGAGGGGGTGGGGGTGTGTGGGGCTACATGGGGTATCATTAATAATTCCCCCTCCCTCTTCTCCCCCCTCTCCAAAAATTTCCTTCCCTCTCTCCATATTTATTAAAAATTCTCTCTGACCTCCTAAGAGGAGGAAATTCCTCTCCATTAAAAATATTGTCTTCCTGTGTCTCTAAATGGTCTATCGTGTCCCTAACTTGGATGCTACCACCTTGATCCATACCACCTCTTGCTCTATTTCTAGGGTGTGGATTGGGGTAACACACTTTACATTTGTAATCATTCATGTCACGCTCCATCTTTTTATGTTTCCTTTGAATTAAATCTTCTATGTTTCTATGTCTTTTCTCATACTAAAATATTTTACTTTCTCTTCCTCCATAGTGAATAACAGGTCATTAGTAATAATTTTGTCCAATGCTGCTATTTCAAGAAATAATTCTTCCTGTACCCGGTTATTTTCTTTAACCATCAGTCTTAACATTTCAAGCCCACTTTTGTTAAATAATTCCAACAATTCTAAATGAAAGTTGGACCCAGGAATCACACTATTAGGATATTTATAAAAACGTAAACCTTTTGGTACAATTTCCTTCAAAATACATTCTCTCAGATATGTATTTTCCACATTTAATGCTCTATACTTGTTCATCAACTTGTATAAATTATTAATATTGTCTTTGTATGTACAGTCATTGTTGTTGCCAGCGCTATACTTCACATTTTTATCAAATGTGATTTGGCTTTTTAACCAACCATTTAAATCCTGACAAGGAGAAACAGTACCTTTACTTTTGTGTGAGCCATGCATTTGGAAAGCTCGTTTGTCCTTTGTTAAAGCAGAACTAATTTCCCCTCGACCGGCCTCTTTCAGCAAACATGGTGTATCCGCTGCATTAAAGCTGCTTTCTTCCTCAACTTCAACTGAACCGGTGCCTTTGCGTGCACCTACTGGTTCGTTTTCATTCCTTTCCGTAGTTTTTCTCTTCTTGGTATACGACCCTTTATAAAAACTTTCTAAACAGCAGTTTTTAATGTGAACATAAATGTTTTAACTTAATCATAATAAGAATTAATTGAGAAAAAAGTTTTTGTCTTAAAATGTGGTTCAACTTTTTTTCTTTTCTTTTTTAACTAAGAAATTTTATTAATTGGTTTATTTAATTGAATCAATGAATCAATGGATTAATTAGAGGGATATATAAAGTAAGGCTGGGATTTAGTGCAGTTATCTGATGAAGTCTGTAACAAGACGAAAACGTATGGGGAGAACAGCGTTAATGTGATTGCTTTACGTGGATGCTATTTTTATACTTGTTCCAGTTCGGTTTGTCAGCGTTTTTTTGTGAGTTGGATCAATAAAACTGTGTTTTTGCCAAAAAGACTTTCCAGTATTTCCATACATTTTGGATTATTCAGTCATTTTGCGCTTTCACTTTTACACTGGTTTGGAGGTTGTTTTGGCGCTATGGAAATACAGGAAGTTCCTGTCAATGGGCAACAGGAAGATCTTGGTTTAACACGTAAGCTGGTAGGACAGCTTACTGAACTAATCAATCTCCTCACACCGATGGCTTCTTCGTTGCTGTCTGTGCATAATTCGAACATTGGAAGTGGAGGTCTGGGGACCGAAGGGTCGTATACCAAGAAGAGAAAAACTACGGAAAGGAATGAAAACGAACCAGTAGGTGCACGCAAAGCCACCGGTTCAGTTGAAGTTGAGGAAGAAAGCAGCTTTAATGCAGCGGATACACCATGTTTGCTGAAAGAGGCCGGTCGAGGGGAAATTAGTTCTGCTTTAACAAAGGACAAACGAGCTTTCCAAATGCATGGCTCACACAAAAGTAAAGGTACTGTTTCTCCTTGTCAGGATTTAAATGGTTGGTTAAAACGCCAAATCACATTTGATAAAAATGTGAAGTATAACGCTGGCAACAACAATGACTGTACATACAAAGACAATATTAATAATTTATACAAGTTGATGAACAAGTATAGAGCATTAAATGTGGAAAATACATATCTGAGAGAATGTATTTTGAAGGAAATTGTACCAAAAGGTTTACGTTTTTATAAATATCCTAATAGAGTGATTCCTGGGTCCAACTTTCATTTAGAATTGTTAGAATTATTTAACAAAAGTGGGCTTGAAATGTTAAGACTGATGGTTAAAGAAAATAACCGGGTACAGGAAGAATTATTTATTGAAATAGAAGCATTGGACAAAATTATTACTAATGACCTGTTATTCACTATGGAGGAAGAGAAAGTAAAATATTTTAGTATGAGAAAAGACATAGATAGAAACATAGAAGATTTAATTCAAAGGAAACATAAAAAGATGGAGCGTGACATGAATGATTACAAATGTAAAGTGTGTTACCTCAATCCACACCCTAGAAATAGAGCAAGAGGTGGTATGGATCAAGGTGGTAACATCCAAGTTAGGGACACGATAGACCATTTAGAGACACAGGAAGACAATATTTTTAATGGAGAGGAATTTCCTCCTCTTAGGAGGTCAGAGAGAATTTTTAATAAATATGGAGAGAGGGAAGGAAATTTTTGGAGAGGGGGGAGAAGAGGGAGAGGGAGGGGGAGGGGGAATTATTAATGATACCCCATGTAGCCCCACATACCCCCCACCCCCCCATGAGAGATGAGATATTGAAGGAAGGTAACAAATGGAGTTATAATTATTTTAACATTTACAATTTTAGCCCTATTCAATTAGAAAAGGGACATTTTAGTTTACTTTCCAAAGGTTTGAAATTTATTCCTTCCACTAAAGGAAATGTAGTGAAATCACTTTTAGATTTAAAAATATTTTTAAGGAAGGCTAATTTCAAAATACTTTTTCAGAATCATGGAAAAGGGAATGATTTAACCCTAAGACGGAGGTCTACATATAACCCACCCCTACACCCCCAATTAAGGAATTTTGAAAAACTAATAGAAAAAGAAATTAGGAAAGTTGAATTTAATGGGGCTTCGTATGACAACAATTTAAACCAAAAGGAAAAGGATATTTTAAACAGTTCAAAGTCAGACACAAACATAAGAGTTATGAAGCCTGACAAAGGGGGAGGAATTGTTATCATGGAAAGTATTGAATATGACTCTAGAATGTACAAAATATTATGGGATGAAAACAAATACGAATCAGTGTCAAAAAATGAAATAAATATTGCATATAATAGAATTGACACCAATTTGTATGATATGATGGTGGAAGGGCTTATAGACTTAGAAACTTACAATTTTTTAAAGGTAGATAAGCCAAAAGTCCCGGCCATCTTTGGGATCCCTAAAATTCACAAAAATGAAAGTGATCCACCAATGAGACCCATAGTTGCAGCCAATGGATCTAAAACCAATGCTTTAGCTAAGTACGTGGACAACAAAACCAAAAAGATTTGGCTGGAAAAAGCACATATTTTAAAAGATTCATGGGACTTATTATACATTATTAGAGATATGACTAAAACAGATGATCTCCTTTTTGTAACTATTGATGTAATAGACCTTTTTCCATCCATCCCACATGGGGCAGGCTTGGATATGTTCGAGGAAGCAGTTTTTGAAAATGACAATATAGTTCAGAATGATAAGATAGTCAGTAAATGGCTTATGGAGATCATTTTAAACAATAATTTTCTGTTCTTTAATGGAGAATTTTTTAGACAGATCCAAGGGGTGGCAATGAGGGCGGCATGCGCTCCTACATATGCAAATGTAGTATTATCCAAATGGGAAGAAAATTATGTATTGGAAAGTGAATATAAACAGTTTTTTACCATTTATCGTAGGTTTTTGGATGACATAATTATATTTTGGAATGGGGGAGAAGATAAACTTAATGATTTTTTAAAATATCTTAACAATACCTGTAGCTTTTTAAAGTTCACTCACAAAGTGACACATAACCTGGTACAATACTTGGATTTGGAAATATACAAGGAACAAGGGCATCTAGAAACTAAAATATATAGGAAAGCCACCTACTGTAATTCCTTCCTTCATTTTGATAGTGCCCATCCTATACATGTAAAAAAGAATATAATAAAAGGGCAGTATGTGAGAGGAAGTAGAATGACTAGTAAGAACCAGGACTTCGTCTTGGAATGTGATCTATTAGAAAGTATGTTCAAAGAAAGGGGCTATCCAATAAAGTTTATAAAGGAAATTAGAGAAGAAGTGGTCCTAGGTAGGGAAGTGAAATTTGCGCCCATAATCAAAAATGTGAAGGGAAATCACATCTCAACTGGATTGAGCAAAGAAAACAAACAAGAAAATTTTGAATTAGCATTGATTCTGGAATACAATATAATTAATAGTAAAATAAGAAATATTTTTAATAAAGAATGGGACAGATTTATAGAATTAACAGAACTAGACCTAGGAAATAATAGTCTGCCCAAGATAATATACAAAAATTCCTCAAGTATAAAAAATTTATTAGAAAATAAACATACTTTGGGGCCACAGGATAGAAGAAGAAAAGGCACATATAAATGTGGTAGGTGTGCTCAATGTGTAAACATTTCTAACAGCAACACCATCCATATAAACAGTAGAAATAAGGTTATAACTAATGATAAGTATTTTTACAACTGTGACTCCTCAGGGTTGGTATATTTAAGTATGTGTAATGAATGTCAATCTTTTTACATAGGGAAAACTGAGAGGAAATTAAAAAGAAGAATATTTCAACACTTAAATGATATAAAAAATTGTAAAGAAACAAATGCTTTATATAAACACAGTAAAATGTGTGAGAAATCCAGTTTTAGTTTCACTGTTTTAGAACATACAGAAAAGGACATAAGAGGGGGGCCCTGGGAAGAAAGGTTAGAATACCGTGAATTATGGTGGCAAATGTCTTTGGAAGCATACAAATCCCCAGGTTTAAATGAACATATAAGTATAGCACCCCTCTTAAAATTAAGAGCAGCTAAACTATGTATTGAATTAAATGGTTAAGATAAATTTTAAAATTCATATTTATTACCTATTATTATTTTTAGTCATCCATACACCTATTTTTTAGCACAAGAAATGGAATCTTTCTTAAAAATAATGAAATTAGTGTTTTATTTATTATTTATTTTTTAAAATATACAGTCCATTTTTAGAATGAAAGATGAATTTTTATTGGTATATTTATATAAAAGTTTGTTTCAAACAATTTATTGCTATTTCATACATGTAATTTTAACAAACAGCCACTAGATGGCATTTATCATTTTCTATTCTTTGGTTTAACAATGTGTCTCTAAGGATTTTATTATTTTATATGGTTTAACATAAATTTATTGGAAAGATTTAATATAAAAACTTTCTAAACAACAGTTTTTAATGTGAACTTAAATGTTTTTAACTTAATCATAATAAGAATTAATTGAGAAAAAAGTTTTTGTCTTAAAATGTGGTTCAACTTTTTTTCTTTTTTAACTAAGAAATTTTATTAATTGGTTTATTTAATTGAATCAATGGATTAATTAGAGGGATATATAAAGTAAGGCTGGGATTTAGTGCAGTTATCTGATGAAGTCTGTAACAGGACGAAAACGTATGGGGAGAACAGCGTTAATGTGATTGCTTTACGTGGATACTATTTTTATACTTGTTCCAGTTCGGTTTGTCGTTTTGTCAGCGTTTTTTTGTGAGTTGGATCAATAAAACTGTGTTTTTGCCAAAAAGACTTTCCAGTATTTCCATACATTTTGGATTATTCAGTCATTTTGCGCTTTCACTTTTACACTGGTTTAATAGTAACATGGGTAACATCAGATAGAGTTATGTACTTACTATCTGTGTTATCCTGTGTCACTATTCATCACTATTCCTCACTCCTTCCCCCATCTTATTGGATCTAGTGGAAGTGGAAATGTAGTTCTGGTCTACACTAGCTGTCTTCTGGCTCTAGGGCAAACTCGATCTGAGGGTTAGAGGGCACAGGGGAGGAGCTCAAGCCTAGGATTTGTCTCTAAAGTTGCCGGCTCGGATCAGATGTCAAATCCTAAAACCCTGAAGTGATGAATAGTGACATAGGATAACACAGGTGCTAAGTTATGGTAAGTACATAACTCTCTGTTTTTAAATATGCTAAGTAAATAAATGTATTCGTTGCTAGTTGGTGAGAATCATAGGTGAAAAAAATACACACACCCTTCTCTTTGTTGTAGTACTCGAATAATCACCGTCTCTGTAGACATGGTTATCACCTACCTTACACTACATATTTGGTCACCAGATCTTGCTGAGCAGTTCCTCTTTCACTTAATATATCTCCAGATGGATCAAAATGTGTGTACTTTGGCATTTTGCTGTGTTGTATTTTGGACAAAACTGTCTAATTTAATATTGTACTGTTAAATTAGCGCTAATGAAGACTGTTGTGACTTATCTGCACCATTTTTCCCAGCCAAAGCTCCAAGTACTTTTTGGTCATGGCTATTTAATCTCCAGAGTTGGTTTGATTATTATCTCACTTTGCTGGCATATTTTTCTTGCCTGTTAATTTCTTAGAGCCTTTCACAACTCCCAGCTTTGCCGACCATCATCCACTTCAGTGGGTTTTCTGGTGCTTATTTTCCTTTTAGCACACACTTTTGCTGCTGCTAAACAAAAGCAATTAGGTTTTGCTGGACCACTTAGCCAGCCATACCGGAGCTCCCAAAAGCGTGGTGTTTTTGTAGAAGAGTGGGACTTTCAGTTCGTGTGTGTGAATTGTGTAGGTATGAACAGTTTGGGGGAAAAGAATATACTCTAAAGCAAATTGAAAACTGAGTTGCAGGCTATTTTAAAGCCAGAAGTGATTTTCTTTTGACTGCAATTTTGAAGAAGGAAAAAAGAGGAGATAGAGGGTGAATGGGGCAAGTATTGAAGAGTCTGAAAAGCACTAAAGAGGTAGTAAAAACAGTCTACACGTGATGCCACAATGCTCCTTTTAAAGTAGCATGGTGAGCAAAAGGGAGAGGAAGGAAGGAGACAGAAAAACAAGTACTGTTTGTACATTTCCAACTAAAAGTAAACATGCAGTGGTGTTTATGAATAGACAAGTAGGCAGGGGTGGCTCGTGCTATAGGACTGCAGCCCCCCCCCCCTCAACCTGTAGAATAAAAGAATAAAAAATAAAAACTGAAATAAAAAATTAAAACTGAAATAGAAAAATAAAAAAAAAAATTGTGAGTCCCGGAACTCCACGCATGCGCACTTGGAGTTCCTGGTACTCACAGAACTACAGACTGCTGTGTTAGGCAGTCCAGATAGGGGAGAAAGGCATTTCTGCCCTGCAGCCCCAGAAGTCTGTGCAGTGACGGCCGCACAGAATAGAAGGACACCAGACTTCATCACTCACAGGCTGGAGCCTGCAACCTACACTCGCGGAGCTAGGAAACCCCAGTCTCAGAGCCAACCAGCCATTTTGCATGGGCGGGCTATGGAAACCAGATTAACGTGTGTGAAGCCATTAATTCTGCAGGGAAGGAGACCAGCCATTGATTGTGTGAAGCCGTTGATTCTGCGGATTATTCAAGGAAGGAAAAAAACATTCAGGTAAGGACTGCAGGCTAATCCTGGCATGAATAATGTCAAGAAATATGTTAAGTCCGTCATTCTTAGGCTGTTGTGTACTCTTGTATCTACATTGAAAGCTTGAGCTTATACATAAGTAAGTTATCGTTGACTAATAATTGCACTGTAATAGATGGAACACTACCACTTAACTTACTGCATGCAGGTGAGAGCAATACAGGGAAGACAGATGAACACATATGGCTGAATTAAGTGGCTGAAGGACAGCACTAGCCATTTTTAGTGGTAGCAAGTTGTGGTCATTTCAGATAGAGACCTCGAGAACTAAACAGTTACCTTTTTCTTTTTGCCCAAACACAAATCCGAAAATAAATGCATAAATTAATCAATCAATTAATTAATTAGTAACACTGTTGTTCAGGTACAAAGATCAGCGTCTGTGTGCATGCCATTTAAGTTTTGGGGTGGAGCGGAGGGTTGTAAATTTAAATGCCCTGAATTTTGATAATACTTTGTTCAATGAAGTAATAATCCTTGTTGTTTAGTTCGTGGTTAAATGTGTTTTCAAAATTATGATTATGCTTTATTCATCGCTGCTACATCTAACCAACCAGATTCTTAATAACTTGCTTTAAGATTTAATTAAATTGCTGCTTTCAATGGACACATTCAGGGGCTCTTAATATTAATCATTGCCGGCCATTTGTACTTTAAGTTGGTTTTATTTGTTCCTGACAGGTTTTCACTTTATTTCCATTTTCCATGCGGTGAAGCTTTAAATGTTCTCCTTTCAAATCAAATTACATTTCACCTGAAGCTGCTAGCATGCTTGTTTGGAACTATTAGCCTGCTTGTTTGATGTGGTTACATAACATCTGCACTGGTCAAATGCAATAGTCAAAGGGATGCCACCTCTCAGGAATTTTTCCTGACAGTTATGAAATCAAGTGACACACTTATCTAGTACTTTGCATCATTTAGAGAGCCAACATATTTCTGAAGTATATTTTCTAAATCATTTACCTTTTTCACTTGGATTTCATATCTGCATTTAAATTAAGTAGTCAGAATATTTTGCTTGTTTTAAGTGGTATGGAATGTGACCAGTAGCAGCCATTTAGACTGATCAAACAAACCTTTCATGTTGAATGTCAACAAAGTATACAAAACCTAAAAAAATGTGATTTTTTTTTTTTAAATAAAAGTAAAATAATGGATCCATCCTCACAAAGTCCTTCTCGTTCATTGTGGTAAAATAACATCTATCTGCCTATCAATCTGTGTGTGTGTGTGTGTGTGTGTGTGTGTGTGTGTGTGTGTGTGTGTGTGTGTGTGTGTGTGTGTGTGTGTGTGTATCTTCATCAGTATGGAATAGCGTTGTAGATAATTAGCAAATACAGTATACCAGAAAACTGTGGGGTGAACATTACAGAGAACAGTGTACAAATATACATTCATGTTATTATCCTCACTTTATAAGCATGTTTTTTTTTAGAGCTAGTGCTTACCTAGTCCAATAGTTTAAGGAAATATACCAATTGCTAAAAATAGTGTCATGTGCAGAATGTTTATATACTGAACCATTTTTTGCATTTAGCACATTATGGGCCTCACAGAATCCCAACTAATTTGTTTAATCACAGGTGCTTCGAGGTATGGACGTGAGAGTTTGGCATAATGGATAAGGTCTTTTCCCTCAATTATACAAAAGTTCAGGGTTTGATTCTGATCTCTGGTTATTGGCTAGGCTCTTTATAGTCTGCAGACTGATAGCTTCACATTTACCTATAAAGGGGTTAATGCACTGCCTTTAAGACTTTTATTTTTCTGCTAGAATTTTCCTGCTACCCCTGTTTCTCTCTTCTGAAGTAGAATGCTATGAGGGATCCTGTATTAATGCCCATGCTATGAGTAGAGTTATACAAAAATGACAGAATGTTTATAAATAAGTGTTCTTCCAGACCTACAGTTATCAAAACTGCTAAGCTGAACATGCTTACTTCCTTCTCTACTGCTACCAGTTGGAACAGACTCCCTCTGTGTATTAGGTGTTCCCCATCCTTGGAACTGTTCAAAAGTAGGCTATGGAGAAGAGGGGTATGTGTGTGTAATGCCCCAGTTGCTATATACTGGTGGCTAGAGAACACATGGTGGTGGGTAGAGAATACTCAGACTTGAACACTGTACCTTGGGTGCAGGTGGCAAGGGCCTGAATTCCCTACCCACCACCATTTGTAAAAAGTTTGCAGATTTTTGCCTCATATTTGTTCTGTTCCTCATAAACTCTGTGGTTTCTTTATGTTTGTTTTAACTTGCAAAGTCAGTAGTGTAGTGGTGCACTGGTAGCATTGTTGCCTAGCAGCTGCAGGTTCTCTGGTTTGATTCTTGCCTATGGAGTCTGCATGTCCTCCCATCTTACAAAGACATGTGTCTGGAGTGTTTGTTCCTGCTCTGCTGAAAATTGGCTTTTGTTCCAAGTCAGACTTTCCTGGTTAACAAATGTTAAATAAAAATAACAGGCATTTGAATTTCAGACTTCACATTCTTCAGAAAGTACATGGTAACACAAAACCTTTTATTCCAGCAATTTTCTATGTTTATAACATGGATAGTTGAAATTTGTCCCTATTTTTGGGACTGTATTCTCCCATTATTGGCTTCATCCAGGTTTTTTGTGCTAAGGTTGAGAGCTATGGTAAGAACTGAATTCACTGAATATGCTTGGGGGCTGTATTCTCCCATTACTGGCTTTGTCCATGTGTTTTTTGCTATGAGGTTGAGAGCTATGGTGAGAACTGAATTGACTAATTTGTAGCCATTTAAGTTTCAGTCTTCCTCTCTTTCACAAAATAGCTCATTTGGCATAGTCATATGTTGCTTTGACTGTTTTGCACAGGGTCCCCTGGGTTCAAGACTTGGCAGTGAAATGTATGGTGGTAACACAGCATTTTGTTCTAGCAACTTTTCAACATTAACAAACAAAAAGAGCACCAAACCAATTGAAAAGTCACGGAACAGAAGAGCAGTGAAAAATGCAGCAGCAAACTGTTGTTTTGTTGTATTGCTTTAATTATCAACATTGCTGTTGGATGTGAAGCGGAGTTTGCTGCTGCATTGCATTCTGAGGAAGTCGAGTGACGAAAGCGGAAATTAAAACTATTTTTACGCTATTGCTGCTTGGTGCTTTTTCACTGCTCTTCTGTTCCGTAACTTTTCAACATTATAGAAGCAAAGTTTAAAATGTGTCCCTGGTTTTTGGGCTTATGTACCCGCCCCCCAATAGATTTTGTCATTTTTCCAGATTTCTTGTGCTGCAAAGTTCAGAGATACAGCTGATTGTCAAGTAGATTTTACAAGGAGCTGAGAGCTGCAGGGGAACAAATGTTTAGTGCTGCTTATGCTAAGTTTGCTTGCATTGTTAATATCACAACAGGTAGTGTACTTGCTTTTAATGCAGAAGGATGTGGGTTCTACTCCCACAGTAGGTAGGTGCATTGCTGATACTATACTGCCTTGTAAAGGGGGTGGATGCTGCAGTCCTTTTTGGTGAAGATACCTAGTAACTATGAACCTGTTATCAGTTTGCCATCCATTCCCTATTGCAAAATTACTAGCTTATCATTTTTTTTAATGCAACATAGGCAATTTATTCCTCAAGGGCAACAGGCACTTTATTTGTACGTGAAACAATGACATATAAAGTTGTTTGCTAGCAGCAACCTCTTCATTAGTTACAGATTTTTTTAATGTAAAATTATTTAGATGGGTTTTACTTCTTCAGAGATTGTGCATATTTACTGATACTGGTGGACTGTAGAAGTTTGAGTAGACTTTTATGATGGAAATGTTCTGAATTGGGCAGTTTTGTCATTATTGGTGCATGCATTTTGTTTATTGTTTACTGGAAAAATGTTCAAAAACAATACATTTAAAATGCCGTCTAACAACTGTACTATGTTGTACAAGGTCAGGAAGGTGTATCAAATAGCATGTGTATGTTTTGTGTTCAAGGGGCCTATGATTTGAAAACATCCCAAAGTTAATTTTTATCTTCCACTGGCGAAATGTATTTTCTTTAAATGTGGGTTTCAATGCTGTTTCAATGAATGTGAGTTTCAAGATCAGAGAAGTTTTAATACTAAGTCTATTTTCATTGTGAGACTGCATTGCTTTGTTTAGCAGATATCTATTAGGGTTTGTGCTGTAAAATGCAAAATAAAACTTTCAAATGAAATCCAAATCTTTGCAGAAGCAAAGCAGCATGCACATTACAGTATTTATGGTAAATGGGGCGAAATAACCAAGGAATGGGACATTGGAATGGCTGCAGGTTGGAGGCTCCATTTGACCATGAGTTTGTGAGGGGGGAAGGGCAGCAAACTCAGACAGCCCCGGCTGAACTATACCTCTCAACTGTCCAGATTTTTGCAGAATGAATAGATTTTTGCTTCTTATTTTTGGTTTGCTCCTCATAAAATTTGAGGTTTTCTGGCAAATCATTTAGGAATGAAGCCACTAAATAATGACAGATATTGAGTTTCAGACATCATAACCTTCAGAAAAATGCATGCTAAAGCAAGACACCTGTTATTCTATCAACTGTTAAGTTTATACAAGAGCAATTTTTAGTACTGTTTGTATGTTCCCCCAATATATTTGGTCTTGTCCAGATTTCCTGCATTAAGAAATTGAGAGGTATGTGCAAATAAATCGCTTTATAGAATTAGGAATATCCAAGCCTCAACCGTCCCCAATTTTGGCTCAAAATGTTGCTCTCACCCTAATAATCCCTCTGCAAAATGGCAATTTTGGAAGAAAACATGGAGGGTTTACACTTATAAATAACTGTAATGATCAGAGTTATAGTTTGCTTTTATTTCAGAAATGCATGTAGATGCTCTTATTTTGTCAGCTGCTCAAGTTAACAGTACTAATATTAAAAAGGTATCCCTTCTTTGACAGGATCCCAGCTGTATTGTGTGGCAATTTTATATTTTTGCATCACATTTTTGGTCTGTTTTTCATAAAATTGTGGTTTTGTGGCAAATTAGTGGAAAATCATTAAAGATTGAAGTTAGAAAATAATGGCAGACATTTGAGTTTCAGATTTCATACCCTTCAGAAAATTCATACTAATGCAAGACCTACTACTATTATATTATCTTTCTAAGTTTATAAGAGAAATATTTAAAAATTGCCGTTATTTTTGGGCCTGTGTCCCACTTCTATGTATGGCTTTATCCAGATTTCTTGCTCTGAAGTTGAGAGGTATGAGTGCCAGAGCCATCACCATCAGCCAGAGACATTTCAAATTGTGACATACTTGTTGCACCCCACTCCCCATTGTAGTGGCTCTGGATGTGTCCAAGGAAGGCAAGGAGCAGTTATGTGTGCAGAGTATTCCCCCATCCACAACAGTGGCTTTTCATCTGTCCTTGATTTTGCAGAATGTTCTGATTTTCTGTCATATTTTTATACTGTTGATTTATGCGTCTTATTATTCAGAAAATGCATGCTGTCGCAGTGCCCTGTTGCTCTGTGTTTAAGTAGCAGTGCTTTAATGACCATCAGGTAAGCTTGTCGGAGATTGTAAGATGCAAGTAAGCTTTAATAAGCATACCATTAAAGAATTACCAACATTGAAAGCCTTTTCGTTGTTGCCATGCAGAGAATATTTACATAACAAGATAATGTATAAACCTTAGGTATTGAAATGCATATGACAGTATTTGTAATAAAGGACAGGATTACAGTATTTTCAGAAGCTCATTACATTTGTTGGAGACTTGCAGTCATCTTTGCAGGCTTTACCCGTAAACTAAACAGAATGCCATTCTATCATGTGTGGTCCATAACTTGTGCAGTAATCCTTTAAGCAATTTATCTTGAGCTTGTTTCTTATTTGCTGTTCATTCTTTACTTTGATCATGTCTTCCCCATGAAACAAGTAGATAGTTGTTGTCAGGCAGCAGGTCTTTTTTGGATAAGAAACATTTTTACAAGTGGGGGTATCACAGAGATTGCTACTTTCAGCATGTTACTTGGTAATTTTATAAAGCTGAATATAAATTATAATTAGAACTGCAGTGCAAGGAGAAGTGGCTTGAGTTGAGGGATGTTTGTTTTTTTTTATACTTGATTTTGACTGGCATTCCAGTAATGTATTTAAAAAGTAATTTATTTTTCATGCCTCACAACATTTGTGTTTCCAGCTAGGTATTAAGTAAGTTTTCATGTAGCCAATGCATTGAAACATTTTTTTCTTCTACACTTCATTTTGTCTTGATTGGACTCTCATAATGATGGTTTGGCACCCAGGGCAGCGTATTTA
Organism: Protopterus annectens; assembly: GCF_019279795.1. Taxonomy (NCBI): domain Eukaryota; kingdom Metazoa; phylum Chordata; order Ceratodontiformes; family Protopteridae; genus Protopterus; species Protopterus annectens. The sequence goes on from NC_056751.1 coordinate 421,434,343, forward strand.
ATTAAAGTTCCAGTTGTTGTGGTTTTGAGCATAGCTCTGCCCCTTTTTAGGTGGCCACACCCCTTCCCATTGGCTCCACCCATTCAGCAGTCTCCTGCAGCCCCCCTTTAATTTGAAGTCACCAGCCGCCAATGCAAGTAGGTAACATTTCAAAGGAAAAGCAAAAACACCAATAGCTTAAAGGTAAGTTTGGCATGGGGAGCACTTAAAAAAAAAAAGAAAGGGTAAAATATTAATAAAATAAAATGGTGCTGTTTGAATGCAAACAACCACAAATCACAAGCAAGATGGATTCTGGTAGAAAAAAAGATTGTTAATAGTTGCCTTGGATTTCTTTGGCTTAGTGGGTAGACTGTTAGTTACGGAATAGAAGATGAAAGAGTTAGAAGAAATTATGTCTAAAATGGAAGAAATTTCATGGATAGGGAAAGTAATAAATGGGAAAACACCAAGTTGGATATTATTGTAGAATGGCCTGGAAGACATAAGTGAAACAGTAAGTAAAGAGAGGATGTTGCTGGTCCTGTGCATATTTATGCATTTTGTAAAAAGAAACTGTTGTGCAAATGTTAAAAGGCATATATAGAGATTCTGGTACATATAATACGATGGACAATTTCAATGGAAATTAAATGAAGGGAAAGACAAAAGTACAAATGTGACAGGATGGAATAATAATTACAGATTGTGGGATTTATGTTTGGGAGGAGAGGAAATTTACATCCATGGCAAAAGTACAGATGTATTTTATGATTATGTGACAATATGGGGAGAGTTTGGGGAAGGAACAAATAACATGTTTCAGTAAAGGGATACAAAAGTTTAATAGTACAGTGGTCGAGAATGAGTATTATAGACATGAAATAGAAGTGGGTGGGAGAGAACACTTAAATTTAGGGGAATACTGCAAAGCTTGGAATCCAGAGTGGTCTGATTGGAAATTCAAGTACAGAATGATATACAGACAATTAAACACTTGCATAGGAAAGACTGTAAAGAGTACAACAGTGAGTTTGATTTATTTATTGCTTATTTATTTGCATTGTTAACTGGTGTAGTCTGATTGGGTGTGAGCACTCCTTTTCAGCAGAGAACCCAGTAGAAAAGATACACATTTTATAGTAGCGTTGTACAGTAACAGTGCAAGTGATACAGACCTATATCAACATAACATTATGAGATGAATAATGCCAGAGGCATGGACTCTGAAAAAGGAAAGAACAAGCAAGCAGAAACTCAGAGAAGAATTGTAGAAATGGTAGAATATTTTTTTTGATGGAGAAAGAAATTTAAAGTAAATGAAAATGAGAGGAGGTGACTCCATTAATGGATGTGAAAACAGTTAATCATGAACAGTTTAAAAGACAGACAGGAAAGTAGGTGGGTGATAACATAAAGATGTTCTTCGTGTTTCATTGTTGCAGCCATCGCACTTGGGTTATCCTGCCAGGGGTAGCCCTCAGTCGGCCCAAATACCAGAGGCTTAGTATTTCTGCATCGGTTGCTGTCACTTCAAGGTTGACGTTACGTCGTCAGAGGTATAAAAACAGGTTGCCAATGTCATTACATCAGTCTTTCTTGCAGAGGAGCCTGAAGCAGAAGCAGTTTGCACGAGTGCCGGTCGGCCGCTACCTGAGTTTTTGTTCCGAAATCGAATCACCCTGAAGTCTTCAAAAGCTAAGAACTCCATTGGGGATCCTTTTTTCTTGCCCTAACCAATGTCAGGAAAAAGTTAACAATTGTCTCGCCTATGGAAATCAAATAACACACCAAGATTTCCATTCTTACCGCGTCACCTGTTTAGGCCCAGACCACGACGTACCTCGCTGTCAGTTTTGTGCCTTGTTCAATGCCCGAACTATTCATCGTTGGGCTCTTATTGTAGCTAAAAACTTTCATTCTCCATATTCCGAAATGGCTTCGGTAAGCCATCCGACTACCAATAAAACGTAAGGATAAAGACAGTGAGAGACCACACAGGTCCTCAACTGCCGAAGGCTCTTCCATTAAGCTAGTCACCAGTTCGCCGGTACTCGGTGAGGTGCTTTCACAGCCTCTGATGCCCATTTTGATGGATTCACAGGCTGCTACCGAGACCCGTTCGGAGTCCTGTATGCCGCAAGACTCTTCTTTGACTATGGAACCTGTGGATGTCTCTACTTTGGATGTTCCGGAGCCGCTGTGCATGCACCAGCTTCTGAGGAAGTTCTTTGCACTACCAATATTCAACTTAAACCAACTTCTTTCGTGTCTTCAGTTCTTTCTAAAACTACCGAGTTTCTGAGGCCAAGAGTACGAGCTACGCCTAAAAAAAACATCGACCTAAACTCAAATGCCTGCTTCCTTGCCACAATCTCAGATGCTTAAAATGGCAGAAGGGACCTCATCGTGCTGATTAGTGGAAGCCAGCCTTCCCCTGCTAAAAGAAAGAGAGACTTGTCCCCAGCAACTTTATCTGACTAAGAGTCCGATGACTCTGAGGTTTCTAAATATGAAGACATGCCTTTATTTGCCTTTGAGGATTTGTAGACGAATCCATTCCTTCTGCCTCCCCTCCTGAGGACTTTTCTTTTAGTGAAACCTTCATACTTTGAGAGAGCATTTTCATTGGTAATGCCAGGATTATCCTCAGTCCAAAAAGAGACTCAGGGAATTTATAGATTTACCACAGCACAGACTTTTAGCTATCCCTCGTGTTCTGGATGTTGTGGATGATGTCTTTATGGAATCCGTCTAACTCCTGATACTTTACCCCCTGCTCCAAAGAAACATGATAGGTACTACAGAGTCCCTGACTCTCACAAATTTCTCTTCGAAAATCCTACTGCTCATCTCCCAAGAACCTAAAGGAATAAAAGGAACTACAGCTAAGAATCCCACCCCCTCGGACAGGAATTCCCGAGCTTTAGACAGATGGGGTAAAAAAGTATACATCTCTGCAATTCTCGCCATTAGAGCAGTGAATTGGCAGTTCCACATGCTGAAATACCAGCAACATACTATGGAACTTATTAAGCAAAAATTATCTACCTTTCATGACTGTGCAGAAAATAAAGAATTACAGGAGCTTATGCATTCTACAATCCAAGTCAGCAAGCATACCCTGCAATGTGGTTTTGATGCCCTAGAAGCATCTTGCAGGGCAGCAGTCACATGTTCTGTACTTGGAAGGCATACCTGGCTTAAGGAGCAAACCTTGCCAGACCATGTCAAATCAAAATTATTGGACGCTTCTCTGAACAAAGACAATCTGTTTGGCACCAAAGCAGAAGAGGTTTTTAAAAAGATGGAAGAAAAGGCTAAGTCTATGCAGTCAGTCAAAGATTATTTGCAAATGCGGCCTCCAAGATTCGGTAGGCATTGCTCCTCAAAACATTGGTCCTTTCCAGCCCCCTCAAGGCCAACTCAAACTAGACCCAGGGGAAACAGTCCCCCCAGATTACAGTCTCAGGGTATGCAGAGATCTAAGCAATGGAGTACCTCTACTTCTAAAGCAGGGAGTGCTAAGCCACCCCCTTACGGAAAGAATTCACAATGACTTCTCAACTCCATTCCTCACCTCTGCCCAATTACTCGGGCACCTAGGAGGAGAACTTGCCCACCATGCAAAAAATTGGACCTCCATCACCAGCGATCGATGTGTCCTTGACATAGTATTCCATGGGTACAAATTTTATTTCTACACGCTGCCAACCCCAAAAGGATTCCCAGACCTTCTTCCAAACCAGTGGGCAGAGGCACAAAACCAAGTTCATTCCCTGCTCTCCATAAGGGCATTTCAGCCTGTTCCTAAAGAACAGATAGGCCAAGGTTTTTATTCCAGACTTTTCCTGGTACCCAGAAAAGAGGACACATGGCACCCAATCTTAGATCTGTCCATTCTAAACACCTTCCTGGTGGTACCAAAATTCAGAATGCTCACCCTACAGCAGCTTCTCCCTGTGCTGTCCAAAGATGCCTACTTAGCCACCCTAGACATAAAGGAGGCCTATCTGCACATCCCAATCAGAGACTCCTACAGGAAATGTCTACGTTTCAGGGCAGGATCTATGCATTATCAGTTCTCTGCACTTCCCTTTGACTTATCCACTGCTCACAGAGTTTTCACAAAATGCCTGGCTCCAGCCATTGCCTATTGCAGACAGAGAAATATTCAAATTTACCCTTAGTTGGACGATTGCCTGATTCAGGCAGACAGTTAGGAAAAGCTGTTGCAACACCTGACATTTGTAAAGGATCTTCTAACTTCCTTGGGGTACACTATCAACGAAAAGAAATCCAAACTAGTCCCCAGTCAAAAAATTGTAATCCTGGGAGCAGGCTTGGACACAGCAACTGAGATGGCATTTCTTACTCCAGAAAAACAAGACTATCTGACAGGCTACGTTGCTTAAATGGTCACCAGAACCCAGCTATCCACAAGGAAAATCTTGCAGGCTCTAGGGTTCATGGCCTCCTGCATTCTACTAATTCTGTATGCCAGACTGCATATGAGGAAAATTCAGTGGTACTTAAAAGTCTTTGGTGCCAACATTCTCAGGATCTGGAAACTATCATTCCTATAATACCTTGTCTAAGAAAAGAGTTCCTTTGGTGGGCAGCAGCATGCAACCACAACAAGGGGCTTCCCTTTACACAACCCCACCCCGCCCAGATCCTAACCACAGATGCGTCAAACTATGCTGGGGTACATATCTGGACGGCAGGTGCATCCAGGGCCACTGGACCCCAAATCAAATCCATCTGCACATCAATCAAAAAGTGATGCTAGCTGTTCAGCATGCTCTGACAGCTTTCAGATCCCTACTCTCACCGGGGCCCCTACTAATCAAAACCAACAACACCACAGTGATGTGGTATATCAACAAGCAGGGGGGGACCCACTCTTACCCACTCTGCAGGCTAGCCATGACCCTGTGGAATATAGCCTCAGCCATGCATATTTACCTGTAAGCTCAATTCCTGCCAGGCAACCAAAACTCTCTGGCAGGTAACTTAAGCAGAAGTCTCCTAGACCCACACAAGTGACAATTAAACCACAACACCTTCAGCCTTGTGACCCAGAAATGGGGTACCCCAAAGGTGGACCCATTTGCCTCCCCGTACAACCACCAGCTCAGCAAATTCTGCACCAGGGTACCTCACAGCAAGGCCTGGAAAGTGGATGCCCTATCCTTCCAGTGGGCAAACCTCTCAATCTATGCATTTCCCCCTCTGCCTCTTCTTACAAGAGTATTAGTCAAGGTAAGGGAGGAAAGATCAAGAGCAATCCTGATTGCCCCAGACTGGCCATGCCAACACTGGTACCCACTACTGTGCAGCCTGTCACCAGTGCCCCCATGGCACCTACCCCAGATCCCAACTCTCTTGACTCAGCAGTAGGGACAGTTCTTGCATCCGCAATTGCAAACCCTGAACCTTGCAGCCTGGCTTATTCCTTGAATTCTCCTCCAGTAGCCAGTCTAAGCAAGCAGGTACTGGATGTCATATGTGAAGCCAAATGGCCCAGTACAAGGAAATGCTATGCTGACAAGTGGAAAAGGTATTGTTCCTGGATTCACACTAAAGGAGCAGATACAGCACAGCCCTCCTTAGCTCTTATCCTGGATTACCTAGCAGACCTACTCCACAGAGGCCTGTCCTTCTCATTCATTAAGATCCATGCCTCTGCCATCTCTGCTCATTACAGCACTGAGCCTCCTCTCTTCTGTCACCCTCTAATCAAGCAGTTCCTGAGAGGGGCTAACAACTTAAGGCCACCAAGAAGAGTCCCCACCCCTGCTTGGGACCTTAACTTTGTGTTGGAAAAGCTCACACTACCCCCCTTTGAGCCTGCAGCATCAGCAGAATTAAAATTCCTCTCTTGGAAAACAGCCTTGCTTCTGGCCATCACTTCAGCTAGAAGAGTGTCTGAGCTCCAAGCACTTATGGCTGTGGAACACTTCATTATTTTTCATGCTGACAGGGTCTCCCTCATGACCAACCCAACTTTCATGCCTAAAGTGGTGTCCAGTGTGGCTCCCAACCAATCTATCCATTTGCCCACCTTTTTCCCTAATCCTCAAAATAAGGGGGAAAGAATCATCCTGCACTCTTTAGATGTACACAGACAGCTCAGAATCTACCTTGATAGGACGAAGCCCTTTATGAAATCTGACCAGTTACTAGTCAGCTTTGCACCAGAGGCAGACGGCAAGGCCATATCAAAACAAACCATCTCCAAATGGATAGCAAACTGTATCCTTTTCTGTTACAAACACCATGGGAAACCATCCCCTCAGGGGGTCAGAACACATTCCACTAGGGCAACTTCAACCTCTACAGCCTTTCTCAGAGGAGTCCCTACTAGGGACATTCTGGAAGCTGCTACCTGGAGTTCTGTTCATACCTTCACCAAGCATTACCACTTGCCTATCTTTTCTGAATCCAGGGTGGGCGTTACAACAGCAGTTCTGTAGGGCATACTAGCCAGTCCCAACTCTTCTTGACTGCCTCCACCCATTCTTCAGCTTTGGGAATCAACCCAAGTGTGATGACTGCAACAGGTGAAACACGAAGAACATAGTACAGTTGTGTACACTTACCATAAATGTAGATGTTCGAGTGTATTCACTGTTGAAGTCCTGGTTTCCCACCCTCCAGCCCCTTTGTCTCTCTTTCGCTCTCTCTCTTCCTCACTCCTTACAGGGCTGTTGGTATTTACTTTTTACTGCTGGTGTTTTTCCACCATAACTTAGCTCCCTATTTGGGGGCTACTGACATTTGGGGCAAGAAAAACTGATGTAATGGCATTGGCTGCCTGTTTTTATACCTCTGATAACCTGACGTCAGTCTTGAAGCAACAGCAACCAACGCAGAAATACTAAGCCTCTGGTATTCGGGTCGACTGAGGGCTACCCCTGGCAGGATAACCCAAGTGTGATGACTGCAACAGTGAAAACACTCAAACATCTACATTTATGGTAAGTATGCACAACTGTACTTTATGGGGTTGGTTTATAGCAGGGGTATCCAACAGGTCCACAATGCGGCCCACCAAAGCATTTTATCTGACCCACAGTATGTCCTATAACAAACTGTTTTACATGGACAAATAAATGTTGGACATGGTAATGTGGCCTCCCAAACCTTGCCAATTATAGTAAGTGTACAGTGAATGGCCCCTGAGCCAAAACATTTGGACACCCCTGGTTTATAGCCTCATTCAGATGACATGTACAGAACACAAATGGGTAATGAAAGAATAAATCACTAGAAGTAGTTCAGGCTTCTGGGTTGAAGAAAGGGATTTAATGGATAAGAATAGATCAAAAAGTAAATCAGATGGAGCACTGGGATGACAACAGATGTTTTGCATTTGGGATGGATAGGGTACATTTATGAGAACCGTGCATCCTTCACAGATTAACAAAAGGCTTTTTTGAAGGAAGTGAATGAATGGTATAACTAATGGTCATTTAAAAGGGGTGAGAATAGTAATAAAACTTTTATGGAAAAAGGAGGAGAACTTTGATCTGGAGAATTGGGGACCAGCAACTTTGTGTCAAAATGAACAAGATTGTGCAGTTGAGACTTTTTAAGGTAGTGAAGAGGGTATTGCGGACAGAAAGTTGCATTGTTAAGGGAAGAGATACTAGAGAATTATTAATAATAAAGGAAGCAGTGGGTAACAAAATGAAAGGAAACAAAAGAAAATTGTAGGTTGTGAAAAATACTTTAAATAGATTTGGTCATCATAAGAAATTGTGAGTTTTTGCACGGTATGTATTTGAAGACAAATTTACAATGTATTTAAGTTAAGCTTATAAAGAAACAAGATTAGTTCCTTAATAAATGAGTATTTGGGGGCAAAAATATGGATGTTGCATGGTATAAAACAGGAATGGCCTTTAAGTGGGCCATTATTTATAAAGTTAATGAATGGCATGGTGGTTCAGATAAAAGAAAATTTAAGCTAAGAGGCATGTAAGAAATGGTATAGGGTGATTGTTCTGTCGTGTTTCCATTGCTGACAATGCCATTTTTATAAGTAAAAATAACACATTGGGATTGAGGAAGGAATTGTGGTGGTGTAAGAGGTATTGGAAAAGACAGGCTTATAACTGAATAAAGGAAAACGGAGAAGAACATGAGGATACAATAAAAATAGGAGGAATACATTTTATGAATGAGGAAATGCATTTATTAGGAACCACATATGGTTAAAAAAGAGGGTGGGAGAAGAGAATAAGCTAAAGAAATTTTAAATATGTGGAGTGTGCTTAAGGTGTTCTTTATGGAAAAAAAGGTATATTTGTTGAATACAGTCATCCATGGGCTATTTAGGTAGTAAGCAGGGGTGTATAGTCTTCCAGCTGAGTTAGACAAGGCAGAGTTTTTTTTTTTTTTTTGAGGATCTAGGCTGAATCGTATAGAAAGAGGAGTTGTTTGTAATAACTTTTAGGGAAGGAGGACTGAAATTAAAAATTGAAAATTACTGTGTATTTTTTTCTTCTTGACGTTTGTGTATTATGTATTAAGAGAAATAGCTTGTTAAACAAGAATTTTGACGGAGAAATATGGGAAAATGTGTTGATTAGGAAAAGGATGGTCTATAATGAGGAGGAGTTGAGTTAGAAGATAAGGCAATGAAAAACATTAAATATTTAAAATAAAGATAAAGCAGACTGGTAAATTTATTTCATGTTGACTTATTGGAAGCTATAGAACAGAAGAGGAAAGCTAGTACTTAAAAAGGTGGAAAAAGTAGAAAGGTACAGAATAGCAGAAAGATTTTCTATGGAAACTACATTTGCCAAAGTTTCAAATGAAACAGAAAGGAATGTCTATAGTTAAGAGGTGTAAAACAGAGGAAACAATGCAAGGTGTGTTTGGCACTGTAAAAAGGTATAACAGCTGTTGTAAAGTATGGGTATTATGAAATGTGTCTTACGAAAATGATGAAAGGATCAACAAGATAAAAAGTTATGGTTAATATGAACAGGAAAACGTTTTGATGCATTGTGTAATAAGCAATGAAAAGAGATGCAATGAAAATTTGTAATACTAGTTGTAGCAACAAAGGTAGGATGAAGTTAATATTTTTTTGTGAAAAGACAAAAAATAATTGTGTTTATGTTGCAGGCAAGTTTATGGAGATTTTTTTTTTAAAATAATGTTATGTGACTGGTGAAATACATTTTAATGAACCCCTGTTTTTTCATGTTTCTAACAGGAGAAGATTTATCACAAATACTTTTTGGAACATTGTGGGGATCGCCTTTGAATCCTTTTAAAACAGAGAACAATGTGTATACTATAGAACAAAAAGGGAAGTTTGACGTGACAGGTCCTATTAAATATTTAGCATGTTTTCATCCTTATTACATACTGAAGGTTATAATGTCTTGGTTATTAGTAGAGATATAAGAAGAACTTTGGGAATATATATAAACATTGAAGAGATTAGTTAATATAAGTAGCAAGGAAGTTGTAGTATATCAGAAGAAGATAAAGTTTTAGGAAGTGAATGCAGGAGGGACATCAATGAATGACAAAATAATGGAGTATTTTTTCACTGAACCATATAAAACATTACATATGCATAGTGAAGGTACAATAAAACAGATGTAAAAAGTTTCAAATCCAAAACAAGATCATATTAAGGTGGCTTTGCACAGTGCCAGAAGTTTGAACAACATACTGCCTAACCTTGAAGCTCTCCTGCATTTGGAAACTGTTCATATCTGTGTAATTGCAGAAGCTTGGTTTAAATGTTCTAAAAGATCTTCCTCCCTACCTGTTTTTTGTACCTACCATGCCTTCAGACATGATGGTAACAGTGGTAGTGTATCCATATTTAAGGTCCATATCACAGCCAGACAGATTCCCAGAGACCTAAAAGTGGAAGTCATTGAAATGACTTCCAATCACACTAAACAGGACAACCCTCTATGTCCACTTCAAGAACATTTAGGAACCTTATATGATTTTAACTCCCTATAAGCAAAACCTCCATTATTTTGGGAGACTTTAAAGATCCCTTAATAAACTGGAGTTACCTGTATGCCCAATGTATATACCCAAAAGTTCTTAAATTTAATAAACAAAAACTCCCTGGACCATATTGCTAACAAACCTTGTAGAGGGCATAGTATTCTTAACCTGGTACTTAAAAATATAGCTTCTTCATTTACTGTTCTCTTAGTATTTTGTCCCCAGCTAAGTTGGATTAATGAACTAGTGCTCTTCACCTTCAGAGTCTCTAAATCCGTTGAAACCAGTATCTCAGAATTTGATGCTTTCAAACATACTAAGCTCATCAAATTCTGTGATGAAGTTTCAAAATTCAGTTATAGCAGCATCACCACAGACATAGTCACAGCAGGTAGTTACACAAAGGAGATGTTCTTCGTGTTTCACTGTTTCCATCATCACCTGTGGGTTATCCCTGCTGTGTTAGCCCTTGGCCGGCCCGAATACCAGAGTTAATGTTGTTGACTGACGTCAGACCGTCAGTGCTATAAAGCAAGATAGCCGACGCCATTACATCAGTCTTTCTTGCCGTGGAGCAAGTAGCAGAAGCAGTTCGCAAGTGTGCCGGTCACTCGCTACCAGAGTTTGAATTACAGCTGAAAACTTATAAAGCTAAGTATCCTGTCGGGGATCCTTTTTTCTTGCACTAACCAATGTCTGAAAAAGTTAACAATTGTCTCGCCTGTGGAAAGCAGATCCCACACCGAGACTTCCATTCATGCTGCATCACTTGTTTAGACCCAGACCACGACGTCTCCCGTTGCCGGTTCTGTGCCCTCTTTAATGCGAGAAAAATTCGTCGTAGAGCTGTTATTGTAGACAGGTATTTTTGTCTTCCATCTTTGCATTCCAAAATGGTGTCCGTCAGCCAACAATCCATAGACATTCCAAAAAAACGTAGAGATAAAGCTAGAGACAGACCGCACAAGGCTAAGCCTTTTGACAACTCTTCCGCTAAGCAGGTCATCAGTTCTCCGGAGTTCAGTGAGGTGCTTTCACAGCCCCTGATGCCCAATACGATATCTACACATACCTCTACCGAGACCCTTTCGGAGTCTGGTATGCTACAGAAATCTTCTTCATCTTTCGAGCCTTTGGTTGTCTCTGCCTCAGTTGGATCCAGCACCACGACGCAGGCACTGGCTTCGAAGGAGGCCTTTTGAACTACCGAAGCTAGATAAAAACAATGTCTTCTCATCCAACTACCGTTTCTCTCAGACCAATGGATACTCTTAGGCCACTCCTAGAAAATCTACCTCTAGCAACCATCTTACTCCTGTTCCACCACCCCAAGCCCAAATGCTTAAAAAGGTGGAGGATCTTATCACCCTTATCAGGGGCAGTCAGGCCACAACTTCTAACAGGAAAAGACACCCTTCTCCTCAAATACTAACAGAACAGGATTCTGAGGAATCTCATTATTCAGATTTTGAAGAGAAACAACAACCTCTGATTGCTTAAGAGGATTCAGATACAGAGGAATCCATTTGTTGTGCCTCCCCACCAGAAGACTTGTCCTGTGTGGAAACCCTTCACACCCTCAGGGAACATTTCCACTGGGAATCCCAGGACTTCCCTCAATCTAAGAAAAGACTAAGAGAGTTTCTAGACCTGCCCCAGTACAAACCCTCGGCCATCTCCCCTATCTTAGAGGTGGTGGATGATGTTTTCCATGAATCCAGCTTAGTCCGCCACACCCTCCCACCTGCTCCCAGTAAACCTGACAGATATTACAGAGTACAGTTTTCTCACAAATGCCTGTACAGAAATCCTGCTAGGGCAGCCTTCACTTCCACAGCATTCCTCAGAGGAGTTCCCACCAGGGACATCTTGGAAGCTGCCATCTGGATTTCTCTCCATACATTTACAAGGCATTACCACCTACCTCTTTTCTCTAAAGCTAGGACAGGGTTTACCTCTGCAGTTCTGCAGGGCATGCTGACCCAGGCCTAGGTCTCTTACTAATCCTACCACCCCTCTCCTCAGCTTTGGGAATCCTCCCACAGGTGATGACTGGAACAGTGAAACACGAAGAACATAGTACATTTGTGTACACTTACCATAAATGTAGATGTTAGAGTGTATTCACTGTTGCAGTCCTGGTTTCCCTCCCTCCTTCCCCCTTATAGCCTCTTTCCTTAGGGAAACATAAGCTTCTTAGAGTGGCTTTTAGTCACCAGGATCACTTAACCATATTTCCCGGGGCTTCTGACTGGTTAGGGCAAGAAAAACTGATGTAATGGCATCAGCTGCCTTGCTTTATAACACTGATGGCCTGACGTCACTCAACAAGCAACAGCAGCCAACACAGAAAAACATTGACTCTGATATTCAGGCTGGCCGAGGGCTACAACAGCAGGGATAACCCACAGGTGATGACTACAGTAGTGAATACACTCGAACATCTACATTTCTGGTAAGTGTACACAACTGTACTTTCTGTGTCCACTTAAATAAATGTATACTAAAGCTGTTTTTATAGATAAAAAGAACTATTACTGTAAATTACAGCAAACTCATCATAACAACCCCAAAAGGTTCTGGTCAACCTTAAACTCGCTCCTACACCCAGGCCACTCTAGTACACCTTCCCCCTCAGGGGCCGAAATGAATACCTCATACCAAACTGCCAATGCCTTTAATTCCTTTTCCACAGACACCATTAATTCATTAGCAAGTCAACTTACTATAGACAAATCTTACCCCCCCACCTGTATACCTGCTAATCTCCCCATATTTCAACTACAACCTATCTCTACTTACTATATCCTAAAACTTATCCAAAAACTCAAACCCTGTACCCCATCTAGAGATCATTTACCATCTGAATACCTACAAAAAGCAGCAGAAGCAGTAGCTTATCCTATATCTCTCCTTATAAACAGAATCATCAATGAAGGAACCATCCCTGCTATCTGGAAAATTTCCCACATAATCCCATTGCATAAAGGAGGCAGCTCAAACGAGTATTCTAACTACAGACCTATAGCACTCCTATCACCCTTAGCAAAAATTATGGAGAAATGTATTCATCATCAGCTAATGCACCACTTAACTCAATATAACTTACTAGCCAACTGCCAACATGGCTTTAGGCCATTTCATAGCACTACCACAGCTCTCCTATCCTTTACCGAGTGTATCAATAGAAACCACAATAACAGTATCCTATCATCTGCACTCTTCATAGACCTATCAAAAGCCTTTGACATGGTAAACCACCATATGCTCTTAAAAACCCTTGAATCTCTCTCTCTAGATACCAAAGCTGTTCAATGGTTTACTTCCTACCTTAGTAACAGGCAACAGGCTGTTCTCTGGGAAAATACACTTTCATCCTTTTTGCCAGTCTCTCTTGGAGTACCACAAGGTTCCATCCTAGGTCCTCTCCTTTTCTCTTTATTCATAAATGACTTACATGTAGCAATACCTCAAGCTACATGTATTCAGTATGCAGACGACTCAACACTCATATGCTCTGCAAATACCTCCTCTGAACTACAAACCCTAACACAGAACATATTTAGCACAGTTGAGGCATGGTTCTTGAAACGCTGCCTACTTTTGAATGCCTATAAAACCAAACTCCTGCTTTTTAGACCTAATAGTAAGTCCCCCCTCTTAGACTTCACTATTACTTCCAATAATAGTACACATATAGTCCCCGACTCTACCACTAAACTGTTAGGTATTATAATTGACAATAACCTCACCTTTGATAACCACATTAATAATACTATTAAAACCGTAAACAGAAAACTTGGCTCCTTATATAGAATTAAAACCTTTCTAACTCCACAGGCCAAAATTACACTCGCTCACTCTCATCTTACTTCTACTCTTCTTTATGCCTCACCCATATACACTAACTTAAAGAAAAATAACCTTACTAAACTAGCAAATGCATACAATAGCATTGCCAGATTTGCTACTGGAAACCCATTTAGAACTCATCACTGCCAGAATCTACTACAACTAAACTGGCTAGAACTGAAAAATACACTACTACTCTCCCAACTTACCTTTGTTCACAGGATATTTCACCAACCAAAAAATACCCCTATACTTTCTGACCTTATTTCTCCCTATTCTAATCTAAATTCACTACGCTCTTCTAATAAACGTGAAGCTACGTCCAATAACATTGCAGGTGATTCTCTATTCTCCAACACTATAGGTAAATACTGGAATCTACTACCTACCACTCTAACTATTACATCATCATCCTTCCTCTTTAAACAAAAGCTCAAGCAACACCTAAAAACACTCTGGCTATGCCCATGCATCAATCCCGACTAATCTTATACACCCTCTCTTACCTCTGTTCACTCACTCCCTTCAGAAGACTATCTCAAAAACACCTTTGTTAATTAGCCTCTGATACAAATTAATTTAGAACGTTGTATGGTTGTATGGTTTTTACTTGCTTATGCAATTTATACTCTTCATGAATGTTTTACTAAAGTATAACTCCCCTATTCTTATACTGTAAATAAAAGTAAATGTCCTTCCTAGTATAAATTTTCTACTAGTATATTTTAGATTGAACCTTATTTCTGTTTGTATTCTTACTAACTACTTGTTTTTTTTTATGTAATGACTTGTTTGTATTAACTTTAATGTGTAGCATTTCTCCCCGGGCCTCTGCTAAAAATGGACATATATCCAGTTGGACTAGCCCGGTAAACAAATGTAAAATAAAAAATAAATATACAGTTCTCAGTCCCAACCAGATTTATATATAATGGGAAATTTAAAAGCAAACTACCCTGTGGACTACCAACATAAATAAATTCAACAAAAAAAATAATTAAAGTATGCTGCTGATCAAAAGACCTTCATGTTAAGGATGATATCAGAAAATTGACTAAAAACATGAAAAAAATCAAGTTAGGTTTACTAAAGCAACCCATAAACGTAGGTTATCATTTGAAACTAAGGACAATTACAAATTCTTCTTTAGCTTTGTTGGAAAGCTAAGAAATAACACTCCACATTGCTTTGAGCTTATTCATAATGGTACTACCTACTGTGATTCAGTAGACATTTCCAGCATACTGGAAACAAATTCAATTTGAATTTACCCCAGAAATGACTAACCAAAGCCCACCTAGCCTGGAATATCTCAGCACCCTCCATCAGCACCTAAGAACATGTACTGAAGGTGTTCTCCAAGACTAAAAATACTTCATCCATGGGACCTCATTATATAACTGTCTGTTTAATAAACAGTACTAAACAAGCCTTGGCCAGTCCTTAAACTTAACCTGAATTTAATTACTGACTTTTTTTCCCGAGGTTTGGCAAACAGTAGTAATGAAGCCAATTTATAACGGTGACCACACCACTTACCCCAGGAATTATAGACCTGTCAGACTGACGAGTCTTATTTGCAAAACCATAGAACTTTATAACTCACCTGCTGAGCTGTGCTATTAAAACTTTTATCATGCTAGACATTCAAAAGTTTGGCTTTATCAAGGGTAGATTCTGTCTAATGAATCTGGTTAACTTCTTTGAAAGGGTAACACAGGCTGTTGGCAGTGTCCATGCTGTGCCATATGGTAAACCTTGATCTGGCCAAGATGTTTGACATCATCCTACATGCTAGCATTATTATTAAGCTTAATGAATTAAAAATAGATTCCTGCGTAGTAAGATAGTTGGAAATTTGCTAAATGTCACAACTAACCTGGTGTGGGTAACAGGTGCCTCACCAGAAAGTATGAATTTGACCAGTGCTTTCCCACAGGGCTCCTTGCTGGTACCCCTTTTGCTTGGCATTTCCCTTTTCTGCTCTCCATACAATTCATCCAAGACCACTAGCTAATCAACTTTGCATAGAGCCGTAATCCGTGAGCCATTGTCAAATTTCTCTCTGACACCTAAGCCATTCAGCAAGAATTTGCACTGATATGTATCTGATGTACTAAAGCCAACCTGCTGGCACCCTGCAGTTTTTTTTTTCTTCTCATTTGAAGAGCTGAGGGGATAGGGTGCTAATTAGTGGTACCGGCACAGGGTGCTGGTTGAGCCAGCTACACATCTGACATATATCATTCTGTATGTTATGTGTAATCTTTTATCATTCCTGTATGTTAGGTATTTCTGTCTGCTATGTTTTAAAATTAAATTTCATTTGTATGTCATTGCTGCATGTTGTTGCCAGTCTGGTGAAGATGATTTGGGAAGTTAAGAGGAAGCATGGGTGTCCATCATAGAGATGGATGGATGGATGGATGGATGGATGGATGGATGGATGGATGGATGGATTGTGTGAGAGATTACCTACAAAAGTCAGGCATGACTGTCAAAGAAGGTAGGAGAGAGGCATTGAATCAACAAGCCCCTACCACATGTGGAAAATGGGAAAAAGGGGGTTTAAGATAGTGATGGTGATGATGATAACGAATGCTGTATGTAGTTGCCAACTGTCTGAATCATGGATGACATTTTATATTCTAGTGGCCTCAAAGCTATATTTTCTTATTTTATTCGTAATTTTCTTTCTCCAGGTATTGCAGATATATGTTGATTGCCTTTGCCAATTAAATCTTTCTTCTTTTCTTGTTTAGTTTGGGTTTAATCCTTTTTATCATCACAACTTGTACTTCCAATAAGTGTGACTGTTACAAGCAGATTACTTGTGCTGCTAGTCATGGTCAATGTGTATACTGAGAATACTTCAGGACATTGTGATTTTTATTCAGATTTTAATGAGTGCACTTTTAGGGAGTTGTGGAAAGCAGATTTGTACCTTTTGTTCGAGCTTCAGGTTAAGTAGAAGTCTCAGCCAGGCCTCTCAGTTCTCTGCTTTTGGCCCTTTTGTCTGTCAGGATAGGTAGTAATGTTATCACTGCTGTCTTTCTGCCTGTTTAGTAAAGCCATGTCTTTTTATGTCTGCTCAGTCCAAGAAACCATTTTTATGAAGATAACCAAGCTCTCAGTCAGCTAACAAGGATTAATGTGCTAAGCTGGTTTAACTTGCCACCTTCTATGTGAGCAGGTGTTTCTGCTGCTGTGATAAGGGAGTCTCTTCTTTTTATTTCTGAGTCTTCAGTTGTTGAAGTGAGCTTTACTTCATGTCAAGCATCTCCATTGTTCAAATTCCAAGATGGCTGCACATTGAGTAACACCTTAATTGTAGCTCTCCCAGTGTGAAAACAGAAATGTAGCAGAGAAAGCTAGTGGACTTGGATTTCTGAGTAAATTTCAGTAACTGGTTAGTAAGTGCAATGCCTGGATGCTGGGGAAAAAAGAAATACAGAGGACCTGTGAAGGGAAATCAGCTATAAAAGGCAACGAAAAAACACTGACTGGGAAAAGTACTGTAGCTGTTCAGCAAAAAGAAGTGCAAGCTCCAGACATTACTTCCAGTAACCTTGACAAAAGTATAAAGCAATTGCACACAGACCTGACTAATGTAAATGAAACACTGACTGAGTATATCAGAAAAAAACAATAAAAGGCTGAAAAATGGAAGAAGCTTTAAACAGATACTCAGATAAGGTGATAAAACTGCAAAACTCATAGGTCAAAAATGAAGAAAAGTCTAGCTGAATATGAGAATGCACAAGAAGAGATGTTTCAGAAAATTAATAGAATTAGAGGACAGAGCACATAGGGAAAACCTGAGATTTTCTTCTGTTCCTGAGAAGCTGGAAGGAACAGACTGTATTAATTTTATAAAAGCACAGATAAGCAACTGGACTGGTATTCCTCAACATGAATTGTTAATTAAAAGGGCACATTGTGTGTGCTCCAAACCTGGCTATTAGAAAACAACCTACGCCTTAAATAGTAAAAATGCAATCTTAACAGCAGAAGGAGTTTTTTTCTGACAAAACTGTGGCAGAAAGACAAAGTACTAAAAGTGGGAGACATCAGAGTTTTTGTGGAGAATGACTACTCATTGTGCACCAGACAGAAGAGGAATAAATTGATTCCATTAGTTAGGGAATGTTGAGAAGCAGGTGTGAGATTCAAACTGCTATACCCAGCTATCTTCAGATATTTTTCTTTGTAGGAACAAAAGCATTTTTTGATGAAGTACATGTTAGGGAAGAAATACAAACGTTTGTCCAACAAAAAGTGAGCTGTGAAACAGAAGAAGAGTCTGCTTCTTGTTCTTCTGGTAATAAAGATCACAGAGAGTCTGTGCCAGTGAAACTTTTGCCAGTGTTTCAATGCTAAATGCTTGAGGGAGGGAAAAAGGCACAAGAGTTGACTTTATGCTCAACTCCTGAGAGACTTGCTTGGCTACAAACATCTGTATTAGAAGCTGAAGCTAAGTGAAACTTACAGTAGTGCATTTAATATTCTGTTAAGTACAAACTTACAGTTTTAAAAGTACTGTATTTTCATTTTTTCTGTTTCCTAATTGTGTGTTTCTGAACAGTGTGCTCTGTCTGTTTGCTATAGAGGGGGTGGTGTTATCACTTCTTTGTTATCTGATATTTAATAGCCTAGAGTGATTCTAGCCACAAAGGTTGAGAAATCATTTTATGCTCAACTCCTTAGAGACTTGCTTGGCTACAAACATCTGCATTAGAAGCTGAAGCTAAGTGAAACTTGCAGTAGTGCATTTAATATTCTGTTAAGTACAAACTTGCAGTTTTAAAAGTACTGTATTTTCATTTTTTCTGTTTCCTAATTGTGTGTTTCTGAACAGTGTCCTCTGTGTCTCTCTGCAGTTAATTTCCCACCCTTCCTCCCTGTTCATGTGTTGGTATTAGTGTTGCTGGCTCTGGAATTGCCTGCCCCTCCTGTAAGTCTGTATTAGATCACTCCTCCTGGGTCCATCTCATTTGCTCACTTAACCAAGTACAGTGTGATTATATTCTGAGTCTAGTGTTCACTCTACTTAATACAGAGAGTAGATTTGAGAAGGCCCCAAAAAATGTTTCATTTGCTTTTACTGTATTTGTCTTTCCTCCTACTTTATTTTGCTTTTCTTAAAAGTACTCAATTTTATTTAGTCTGCTGCATTTATTACTGCTTGGTAGTAGCCTGATTAAATTGTAACTGTTATTTTACGTCTTTTGGTTTAAGCATTTGGGCTTCATACAGGCTGTTTTACATTAAGAAGGTTTGTGGTCTGCACTGTTGTGGCAGGACAGGTAGCTTACATCCTTCTAAGCTGGGAATTGCTGATTGAAGGCCCAGTGTCTGCTATTCTAAAAGTGTTAGTTCTGGCTTAAGCACTTGGGCTTCAGGCCTGTTATTCTACATTAAGACGGTTTGTGGTCTGCACTCTTGTGGGAGGAGCGGCTGGATTCTGCCCTTCTGAGCTGGGAATATCTGGTCATAGGCTTATTGTGTCTACTTATTTGAACTGTTTCTTTCTGAAATTGGTGCGGCTTGTTGCTGTAGCATAGACCAGATTCAGGCCTGCTGAATCTAGCTTTGTTTGTATAACTTGAGCACTGATCCAGGCCATATTTTTTGGAGAAGGTTCCCCTGCACCCTAGTAAGCATGGGTGTGCAGTTAGAATTTGTATGATTGAAGACTGCTGGAACAGGGCTCAGTTTTGAGCTTTTTTTTATGGTTAATTGGGTAACTTGTTTAAATCAATTTGTTTGTTTTCTATTGTTTTATATATATATATATATATATATAAAATGTACTTTATTCATCTGCTTTTACTGTATTTGTGTTTCTTCCTACTTTATTACTAGTGGCATTGACTACAACTCTGATCTGCAATATATAACAATAAGTATCATTTTCTGTGCATTTAAAGTGTTTTTTGTGTGTATCTGCTTTATTTTCTTAAAAAAAAAATATATATATATATATATATATATATATATATATATATATATATATATATATATATGCTTGTTTCCCACCTTTCTAAGCTAGTATAGTCCAGTTTTCAGGTTAGTGCTGAATTCAGGGCTGTGTTACAAATCTCTGTGTTTGCCCATACCTTACTTGGATAGAAGGAAGTTCTCTGCTCACCTGTGAGAGAGGGGAGCTTTGAGCAACCTGTCTGTCCCTGGAGGAATGGTTTCAGCCCAGAAATTAGTAGTTTATTGGCCATTTTTGGGCTAATTTCTATGTCATTCATTTCCCTGCTATAAATACCATATTTGCCCGGTTTTGCGCGCCGGGCAGCGCCGGTTAGCTGGGGTAAAACTATTCCCGGCTCCACAAAGTCTCCTCTTCAATTTTTCCCTTGGAACTAGACAAACTTTCAACTTAAGCAGTCAAGCCACTCATTTCCCAGACTGGCACTTACTCAAAACTTATAGCAAGCACTTATAAACCCTAACACTAGACCCTCCTGTACTATACAGAAGGACAAGGCTCTCTATTCGACCTTACCAGCCATCCAGTAAAACAGTTCACTGTACCTATCCAGGCATGTCCAAAGGGCAGTTTCAGGTGTACTCTCCAGTCCAACTGGTGAATCTGGGCATTTTGAGGCAATGTTACAGCTGCCTCATGTACACAGACAACCCCCTACTCCTACCACCAAACACTAATACATGCGAGAGATGCAATTATACAGCCAAACTGGAGGCTAAGCTCTCTCAACCCAAGACTGGATCAGGCAGTCAAGAGGAGAAGGGAAATACTTGCATCACACCACCAGTCTCACATAAACCCATTAAAGCAGCACTGGAAAAAAACACGCATAAATACATGAAAATATACTCGGAGGCTCTAAATAAATATCTGCAAAACCAACACAGACCTCCAAAGCAAACATCCAAGCAACCCCCACCCTCCAACACAAACTATGAAACACATACTTCACAAAACCAGTGTGCCATGCAATCAGAGATCATCCACGTGCAACTAACAATGGGCAAAACTGCAATTCAAATTGTAGCTTGCTACAGATCACCCACCATGTCCCAGGACCCCCATTCCGCGTTCCTGGAAACACTGGGGAAACATAAAGGTCCTACCAAACACCCTAATATTGGGTGATTTCAATTATCCAAACATTAACTGGGAGAAATACTCAAGTACTAACTCCCTTGCCCAACATTTCCTAGAATTTATAAACTCAAATGCCCTGGTTCAACTGGTCAACACTCCCACCAGAGGTGACAACATATTGGACCTGGTCATCACTAACATGTGCGACTGGTGTTCCACACCAGAGGTCAACACCTTGCTGGTTAGATCTGACCATAAACAAATCACTTTGGATATCCACATTCCTCCCCCACCCCCGGACATGAAAACCACTGTGAAAGACTTTTCAAAAGCAAACCTCACATTACTTAAGACCAAGGTGGAAAGTTTCAAAGCCTCCATGCTGAAGGATAACGCTGTCCAAGCTGCAAAATTCTTTACTAATGCATTCTACAGGCACCTACAGGAATGCATGGATCATGCCATCCCAAGCAAAACCAAGACTCACTCCTCCAAGAAAAGGAAATCAGTCTGGTGGACTCCTGCCATAAACAAGCTATACAATAGAAGGAGGAAACTAGTACAGAAAAGAGTAAAATCCCAAGAAGGGAAGACATCCCTGATCAGTATCAGCACGAAACTACGATCCCTCATAAAATCACCCAAGCTGAGCTTTGAAAGAAAAATTGCCAAGGACTCCAAAGATAACCACAAGGCATTCTTTAACTATGTCAAGAATCTAAGTGGCAATGCTCAGATCTGCTCGGAGTTAGTGCAGAATGGCACAAAATACACTGAACCGACCGATATCGCCAACATCCTGGCAGACAGGTTCAGAGCAAATGTTACCCTTTTCTCACCCCCAAGAGGACCCATAACCATACCAGAAGAATGTAGAATCCCTGAAATCAGACACTCAGGTTAAAACAGCCCTCCCCAAAGCCAAAAACACAGCATCAATGGGACCGGTCAGTGTCCCAGGCTGCGTCCTACATGAGCTCAAAGACGAACTAACCCCTCACCTAAACACACTGTTCAAACTCAGCCTCGCCACAGGCAACGTACCCATAGAGTGGCGCACAGCAGCGGTTATTCCACTCCACAAAATGGAGCCACAACAGACCCTGGGAACTATCGCCCTATAAGCCTGACTAGCTTGGTCTGCAAGGCTATGGAGCGCATCATTGTGGAACTCATTAACAGAGACATTGGGAGCCTCCAAACACTGGACCCTACCCAGTTCGGCTTTGTTAAGGGCAGATCATGCCTCCTAAACCTGGTGGACTTCTTTGAGAGAGTTACCAAGGCTATAGATGAGGGAAAGGTGGTACACACAGCCTACCTAGACCTCGCAAAGGCCTTCGACACCATTCCCCATTCTGGTGTTAGACAAGCTCACCAGCCTGAACATAAACCCCTATGACACAAGATGGGTTGCCAACTGGCTCATGGACAGAACCCACGTGGTGAGAGTTGCGGGAGCTAGGTCCGACTCTAAATCAGTTTCAAGTGGAGTTCCCCAGGGCTCAGTCCTAGGATCCCTCCTGTTCGGCATATACTTCTCAGAGGTACAGGCAAGCACAGGAGGACTATGGCTGACCAAGTTCGCAGACGACTGCAAACTAGGGGCTATAATAAACTCTCCGGCTGACACAGACATCCTCCAAAAGGGTCTCATTGAGAAGAATACCTGGTGTCAAAATCATGGCCTTAAGCTAAATGCCAAAAAGTCCATAGTCATCCCCTTTGGAAAAAACAAAGTACCTACAAACTACCACATAGGTGATAGTCCCCTAAATACGGAAGACGTAATAAGGGATCTGGGGACCCAAGTAGATAGTAATCTCACCTTTGATAATCACATTGCCAAAGTGGTTAGAAAATCCTTCTACGTGGCCCACCTAATCACAAAAGGGTTAGCATCCAGATCAAAAGAGGTCATTGTGCCCCTCTACTCATCATTCAACAGACCCATCATAGAGTACAATGCCCCATTTGGGATGTACCTTACAAGACACCTGCAACAGCTGGAAAGACCACAGAAGTACTTCACCAAGAGGATCACTGGCCTCAAACAGATGCCCTATGCAGCTCGACTGAAGAAATTACAGCTGTACTCAGTTGCATACCACCTACTCAGAGGTGATCTCTGCCTGGCATACAAGGCCATGTCCAACCCAGAATTGATGGACATGCTCCACCTAAAGAAAACCTTATCCCCGCGAGCCACACGCTCTAGGGATCTAAGCCTCACCACAACAATAAATAGGACATGCTGGAGGGATAGATTCCTGTCCCAGAGACTTCCCATGCTTTGGAACAAGATCCCAATCTACATTAGGCAGAGCTTCTTGCTAACACTCTTCAAAAGAAATCTTGACGACTGGATGGGAAACAGAAAGTTTACTTCGGGGATCACTTCAGTGGCTCTGCTGGACAGAGGCACAGGGAACTAATCTAAGGGGGCGGCAAAAGCCAACACATTCTGGCTAGGCTTATAAATGCCTTTGGGCAGATAGCCTAATACCTACCTATGAACCTAAGAATGAAGAGTGCACTGGAGATGAAGCAGAGGCAGGATATGGGTGTTGGAGATTAACAGGAATAGAACTAGAAAGTCTGGAAATATTGGACTTGGACTTTGTTAAACTTGTACGGGACTTTAAAGCATGTGTCCTTCATGTCATTAATGTTTGGAAGCTAAAATCAGTAACTTGGAAACTGACAAATGTAAGATTACAAAGCAATAATTATATTTGTGAAACAGGACAGAACAAGAAAATCTGAAAATATTGGACTTAAACTTGTGGGGGACTCTAAAGCATATGCCCTATTTCATGTCATTAATGTTCAGAAAAGTTCTCAGGGGGAAAAGGAGGGGGATAGTTAACTGTAAGTCAAACAAATTTTTTTAAATAGTATTACTTAAGTGGTGCATGATTTTCTTTGCATGTTATAAAGTAACGTTTTTAAATGTAATGGGGATACTAATGTAAACATATACTCCTGTTTTTTTTCTCCCTTCTCTCTTTCTCCTTGTTCAGTTTTAAGGAATGTAGGCACTACAATGTACAAAAAAGGATCTGGTTAAAAGACACTTTCAAAAGAAAAATTAATGTGCTTTTTCTCATTCTTGCATAGGGAAATGATTGGGTTAAGGCAATTAGCTTTTTATAGTAAAACGTTTTAACAGAAAACAAGTAAATGAAAAAGAATATTGAACATAAGGCCTTTTTTCTAGTAAATAGTTTTGTATCTGGTTCTCATGTCACTAGCAGACAATCTGTAAAGAAAAATGGCTTGAAGAAAATGTTTTCTGAAGGCATTCAAGTGTTCTCCCAGCTGAGATAGCTATAAAGATAAGGCAAAATCTGGCAGCATGTAATACAATAACAGACTCTACCACTACCATGCGTATTACCATGGATAATCTTTCTTTCTGTTTAGCTTGAGTCTGTGTGTGCGTGTGTGTGTGGTGGGAAGTCACTTTGGAACTTTTGTTCTTATTAGGAGGGTAAAATTTCAGTATTTGAAAATGTACGTAGTTTTGTCTGTTAAGTTAATATGGTATAGGAGTTGTGTGTGTATTTTTGATTGAGGGTTTTCAGTGAAACAAAAAGCTGTGCATGACAGTGACATAGGCTCAAATGGAGATGGCAAGAAACAATTGTATAAAAGATTAACCTGCCAAACAGTGCATGCATGTAACACAAAAGCTGTAACTAGCCATTTAACAACAAAGCTGTTATACATAAAATGTGGGAATTATAATCCCTCAAGAATATGATTCTTTCTCTTAATGTCTTTAAATGTTAATGGTCTCACAGATAAACACAAAAAAGAAAGAGTAGCGAATGAACTGTATTAAAAATGTAGAGTGCAAATAGCTGTGCTACAGGAGACACACTTGGAGAGAACTGAACATGTGAATTTGATAAAGAAAGGTTTTCCAGATGGTTATTCAGTGGAATACCTGGGACAAAGGAAGAGAGGAGTAGTTGTATTAATTGCATGAAGACCACCAATAATAATAGAAGAGGGAAAAAATATGATATTGGTAGATTTACAGTGCTAAGGGGGCTACTGGCAAGGGAGGAGGAGGATTACACTGACGTGTATTTATTTTTCACTGAAAACTGCTATAATGGAGCTTAAGAAAATTCTGGGAGAATTAATCAGCTTTCAGGAGGGAATATTACTTATAGGTGAGGACAGGAATTTGATTTGCAACAGTGAAAATGTGCCTGGGGGCAGATAAGAAAATATAACAAAGGAGAGTATATTTTTAAAGAAATTTGTGAAAATATTTGGCATGGAAGTTTTGAATTCAGTACTAGGACTTTGGAGTGAATTTACATATTATTCCGCAAGATACAAAAACTTGGCTAGACAGAATTTACATTTCACAGGAACATGTGCATTTAATTGAAAGTCTTGCTACACACCCAAGAGCTATTTCAGATCATGCACCAATAATAGCTAAAATAACAACACAGGGTAATGAAATAAAAATGAGAAATTGAGTCATTTCCACCTATCTGTTGAAAAGAGAGGAATTTAAGGAATGGGTAGTGGAAAGTATTCAGGAGCTATTAGAGAAGTTAAAAGCTTCTTCTGAAATTATAGCTAGGGAGTATGATAAAATTAAAGTGGAATTTAAAAATTGGAGGAAAATAAAAGAAAGGGAGATAAGTGTGATGAAAGGGGATACTGCCAGCCTAGCTAGCTGTAATTTTGCAAATACTTGTATGTCATCAGTGAATATTGAAATTGTTTATATAAGATGCCTGTGTTACAAATGTATTAGAACTGTATGTTGTGTGTATATCAAACTGCTTGTAGAGATGTGTATGTTGAAAAGATGTTTTGTAAAATGCTTGTGTTTAAAATGGATCCACAGTGTGCCCTACTGGTAGAGAACAGAAATGTATATATTTCAAACTTCAGAAAAATAACTGAAATTAAATTATTTTATGGCTAGGCCATAAAAGATGGTATGTTTCAGTTTTCAGTGCAGCAAGAGACACAATGTCTATACTAGGAAACTTTCTGCATTGTCTTTAGGATGATCTAATTACTAGTGTTCAAAGCATAAAGGAATGCAATTCTTTTACAATTTCCAACATCTGCCAGAGATCTGAGAAGAAGCCCTTGTCTGTATATTTTTTACAGGAAGATGCTAAATACTGCCAGCTTCAGCAATGGGAGTTTTGGGCCTGGGAACTAAAAGTCAGATTATGAGAAATGTTGCCATTCTACAAGCTATCCCAGCAGTAATATTTTAGCTATTAATCTGCGAAGTCTGTTAGTGAGACCGAGCATTCTGCATTCTGTCTTGGACCTTACAACAAGTAGAAGATCCATTCACCACATATGCCATGCTTTGTTAGTAAGGTCTTAGGTTGTAGTAATTCTCTTAAATTCAGTCAGGAATATAGTGAAGCTTAGTTTAGATATTTTTCTTTATTTATTTGAAACTGTCCTGCAGTGTTGTTTTAAGTATTTCCTGTAGTTTTGAACTCCGATGTTACTGTGAATACATACTTAAAATTGTCTTGTTCTTTTATTATTTATTATTAAATATATTTAAACCTTTCATGGTGGCTGATCTGTGTATAGATATTTAAGTTTTGAGAGTAGTTGCATATTTATTTGGTGACACTGTGTAGGCCACTCCTAATAACCTTGCTCTTGGTCAAACTTCCATTTGTATTAGTATTAATATTACAGAGTAAAATTGGGCACCCTTTAAGGGCCTTAAAGTAGCTGATAAGGGGTTCTGGTGGCAGTGATAACTACCTTATAGTCTGGGCAGAAGGGGGCATAGCTAATAAACCTGTGCCAGCCTTTCCTAACTGTGTGTGTGTGTGTGTGTGTGTGTGTGTGTGTGTGTGTGTGTGTGTGTGTGTGTGTGTGTGTGCGTGTGTAAAACAATTCTCCAAGAGTGTGTGTGTGTGTCAGCTACTTGGGCAGGGACACAAAGCACTCATTAGTGTGTTGGAGGACTTGGCTTGGTACCCTTTCTAAGGACTCAATTATATAGCTATACCAGTGGAGAGTCTTACTGGGGATCTGGAGAAAGAGGAAGAAACCAGCCCCAGACTGACTGCAGTCTCTGTGTGCTCTTAAGGGAAATTGCACTTGATGCAGAGAGCTGCATCTGGAAATACTGTGTGTACCTGTCATCCTCCTAGTGAATGTCCCTCACTGTTGCCAGTGGTGAGGATTGAGGCTCCTTGATTACTGTTCCAGTGGTGGTCATCACATTATGGTTAAGAAGTAACAAGAATTATTTAGAGGGACTGACAAATGTTAAAGTATTGCAAAATAGGGAGAATCTCATAGAAGACAAGCAACTACAGAATGCTAAACGGAAAATAAGGGATTACTTCGATAATATGTATGAGTTTGCAAAGATAGCTGTTAATCAACTTTTTTTGTAATAACTCTGGAGCACAAAAACTTTTAGCAGAACGACTCAGGCAACGGAAAGTAGAAATGGCTGTCACCAAGCTTAGGGAGCCTCAAACAAGGGATCCTGTAGAAGTATTAGAAGTATTTCGGCAATTCTGTGAAAGTCTGTATAAAGCAGAAAATTATGGAAATCAAGAAAGGGTACAAATGGAAATGTTTATGGAAGAATTAAATCTGCCATATTTAGAGGTAGAGGAGGCTCAATTATTAACAGGATAGGAGGAGATGAAATAAACATGGTAATGTATAATCAATCTACAGGAAAGTCCCCAGGAATAGATGGTATTCCTGTGGAAGTTTGGCATCTAGGAGGGCTAAAGATCTGGAAGGTTTTGTTTAACAGTATTTTAAGAGGAGGAGAGGTACCAACATCCTGGAAGAAAGTGGTAGTAGCTGTAATACCTAAAGATGGTAAAGATCAATCAGATCCAACTTCATACAGGTCCATTTCAATACTAAATCATGATTATAAAGTGTTTGTCTATAATGACTAAAAAATGGCAAATGTGATGCCAAAATTGACAGATATATATCATTGTGGTTTTGTGGAGGGGATGCAAACATTTGACAACATTAACAGAACAGTCATGCTCCAGAGGGAAATGGAATGTAAGAAAATACCACTGTTATTGGTCGGTCTTGATGCAGAGAAACCATTTGACAGAGTAAGCTGGGATTTTATGAGCAGAGCAATGGAAGCATTTGCATTCCCTGATAAAATTGTAAGGCTGATTAGGAGGATATATGAGGGAATCGGAGTCAAAAATTCAAGTGGGTAGGGTCCTCTCTGATAATTTCTGCTTGAGCAGAGGAACCAGGTGTGGTGTCTTTTGTCCCCTTTATTTGCATTATATTTAGAACCATTGGCAAAAATATAAGGACTCAGAAATTCAAGGATATAATTGGTATGGTAGTCAACAAAAGCTGGCTCTTTTTACACCTGACATAACCAGAAAGGGACATTTCAGTGCTGTGGAACATATTGAGATAGTTTCAAACCTTTTCAGGATACAAAATTAATGAAGATAAAGAAATAGCTGTAAACTATGTACCCACACATGAAATGATAAAGTGAAGTATTTATGAGTGTGGATTAACAAAGGATTCTGTTGTGGCAGCTAAGGATATGTGGAAAGAGACTAAAAACATAATACAAAAACTGAGAAATTGAAAGCTCTGTTTTATGGATATGGATAGCAAGATACAAGCAGTGAAAATTTAGTCCTTTTAGTTTTGTAAAGAGGTGAGGTATATTTTTATCAATCAGATGTTGTGGATAGCAATTAATAAAGAATTGAAGGATTTTATCTGGGAGTGGAAGAGGGCACGAGTCAAGTGGGATAACAAGGTGGTTTGAGATTACCTGATTTGAAGGGTATTTCAGAGCTAGATAGTTAAGGCCAATATACATAGCACAAGCATAACGCTATAATTCAAAGTAGAAGGGAATGATGATGAAATGGGAGGAAACTCAAGAAATAAAGAGAGACTAGGATTTTGTTTGTAGATCCTTAAGGAGAATAGCAATAACCATCTACAATATTGTATTCATAAAGTAGCAGAAAGTATTCTAAGAACTAACCCAACACGGGGGTAGAGGAAGGAGATTCTGATAATAGGGATTATTAAATTTATGGGTACAGAGAGTAGGCATGAGGAGGCTGGGATTTACTGGAGAAAACTGGCAAAGGAACCAAGGTTTTGGGAGCAAGTAATTTGAAAGGGGAAGGTAATAGAATAGGAAGAGGACAGGAATGTATTTGGATTGCAGACTAGAGTTTGCCTTTCCTGTTGAGGATTGAAATCGGAGTATAGACAAAGAGAAAGTAATAGGTGGACCCTGAGTGAAAGACCAGCACTGGTAGAGTTTTTAGTAGAATCTAGAACAGAAGCTGCTGTTAAAAAAGGGATAATTAGTAAAGCATATAAAATATTTGCATGATAACTATAGGTATCATTCACAGGAGGTTAGAAAGGATTGGGAAGAGAGATCATATAAGCAATTCACAAAGAAACAATAGGAAAGTATATGTATGGCTCCCAAATATGCAACAATGTCTAGAAGATTTAGGATCTTTATTTGGAAGTGTTTGCATATGCATTATTTTTATACCCCAAGCAGACTCCAAAGACTTGTCCCTCAGGTAGACTGCAAATGTTGGAGGCATGATGGGGAAGAAAGAGGTAATTGAGAATATATTTTTTGGGAGTGTAATGAGTTTGTAAACTTTAAAATTTTCCTGCAGACTATTCTGTTAGAAGTACTGCGTGACCAAACTGGGTTAACAAATGAAATTATTTTTTTGAGCTGTGGTGCAGAATCAGGCTTGCCTAGACATAGTAAGGCCTTGCTGAGTTTAATTGTGATGGTGGCCAAAAAAAAAACAATGGAAAAGAACTTAAACCCCAGGATTCAATAATGCCTACACTAAATGTACAACATTGTGAGTGAGCAGACAACACAGTCATATAACTCACACCTTCTTCCTCCTGATTTTAGTTTTCCTACTGATATTCTTGCAGCTTTAAATATTTTTAGGGATTCATAACGGTTACCACAAAGTGTAGACTACATGTACACTTAGTGTAATCTTTGAGTGTCTAGAAAGCACAAAAATGTGATATGAAATGTACATATTGTGTACACTGTGTACATTAGTTTAGGCTTTATTGAATCTGTCCCAAAGTCTAAACCAACCATACTAGAAGTAGTGAGTATAGTAACAGAGATAAAAGAACTTGAAGTGTGATCTTTAGAAAAGGGTAGGAGCATATCACTTTGAAAAAATGGAAATTGTGGCAACAATAAATGCAGAATAATGTTTTGGAGGAGGAACAAGGTTTAAAGGAAGGCATGAATCAAATGAACTGTGTAATGTTTATCTAACAATGACTGTACAGAAAATTACTAGTGATGTATAATGTTTGCAACTGACAAATATGTCAATATTGTTTGTTTTCATTTATGTAAATGTATGATTGCCTTTGTCTTAAGTGATAATTCAATAAAAAAGTTCTGGTATTGCTGTAGACTCAAACATAAATCAGTCCACTGGGCTTCTGATATTGTGCAGAGACCATTCCAATAAGGCTGAGTTTTTTTGTTGCATTTGTTGGATGTCCACAGATAACTTGGGTGTTACGTGGATAGGAGTAAAGGAATTCTAATCAGATATTTGTTTTCTTTGCCCTGGAGAAGTGGGGACAAGTGTAACTAAGCTCTTTTCAGCTCACTGATTGTTGAATCGTATTCCTACAATGTTGAAAGGATTTAGCATTGTTGCCTAATGCTCATTCCACCAGGGTATGGCTAGTTGAGCATTCTTTTTTGTAAGCATGTTTGGATGACATTTGTGCAGCTACCACCCATGTATATGTTTGAGACATTATAAAATGGGTACTATAGCCAGGTCCTGGCCATTTTTTGACACCACAGTGGTCAATCAAACGTTTCCACAGACCAGCCACCCAGGAGGATTGGCTAGGAGCATTGTCCTGAATGTAAATTAAGACTGCAATCTCAGATATAGAAACTATGTTTATCATAATGTTAGATTTGCTTGGAGAATCAAGCTTTTGTTATTAATAGTCCCTCCATCTCCCTTTGGAGGATGTTTTGTTTGTTTGATTATGTATTCTTCCTTATGCTGGCAGATAATGAAAAATCAAGGAAAGGTGTATGCCAGGGCATCATGGGAATAAGTAGTTGTAAAAGTAGTTTGAGAAAGTTATGTAAGCCAGAACTGAGCATGCTCTGCTCACCAAGTCCTGAAGGTAAGCAAAGACTGAATTTTCCAGATTTATCTAAGGGGGGAATTTAATAAAGCTTACACCTTTTTTTTTTTTACCATGTAGGCATCGCAAACATTTTTAAATTCATTAAGGGAAATTTCTGCGGCATGCAAATCATCTCATAAGCAAGTGAATCTCATGCAGATTAGGCAGGTAGAGTGATCCAGCAAGCAGATAGGCAACTCTGCAGACCCCATGTCAGTGTCCATAGTGTACATGGAAAAGTCCTGCGTACAGGACTATAGACAGACAAAAGGGGGTGTAAAATGTAGGTAGATAGAAATGGCATAGCACACACAGATATGAGGAAAACTATCCTCTTCATGTTCCAAAAGTTGCAGTAAATATATTAAAATAAATTCTTTTTTTAATAATCGTAGCATTAATAATCTTAGCATGTTTGCGCAGTGCACCTCAGTGTATGTTTGCTGAGCATGGAAGCCTGTGGGGGGTATGCATTGACGTCTAAGCTTTGTTTACCTATGGGGTACATGTTTCCACAGCGTGCCGCTGTGCTAAACATGGAAGTTTGGGGGGGGGGTGCACGGACTGCTAAGCAGTGTTTATCTACAAGGCGCGCATTTGCATGGTGAGCCTCAGTGCTCAAGAGTATCTAATAGGCCAGTGATGTATTAATTAGTGTTGATCCTTTCTTAACTTTAGTTAGGGCCATTAAATGATGTCAGTGATTATATTAGGCAGGTGCACTGCATCATAGGTAGCCAATCACACAAGCAGCACCTACAGTAGAGTACTGTAAAGTATGCATACACCCTACAATCTGATTTTTCCCCCATACTCTGCACCATTGGAGTACAGACTTGGGAATTTTAACTGAAAGAATGCTAGGGGCTGCTACATTTGTATGTGTTAGATGCTGAAGTCAGTGCTGCAGCTTCTGCTGACAATAGGTCTAGGCAGTGAAGGAGGAGAGTGTTCAGGCCCAGGGTAGCCTTCCAGGAGTTACATGAGCTAGAGGTTGTAGATTGTTGCAAGGTGGATGAGGACATACTACAAGAACTCACTCAGCTCTGCTGCTGTCAACTCAGGCCCAGAGCCAGCAGAGGAGAACCCATCCCAGTGGTAATAAAGGTATGTGTAGCCTTTAGGATAATAGACACAGGTACCTTCCAAAGACCAGCTGGGGACATGATGGGAGTCTCACAGGCATCAGCATCCAGGGTACGCCACCAGTTTCTGGATGCCATGCTACCACATGCCAGTGAACACATTTCTTTTTCCCTCATTCTTGAGGCAAGAGCCAGCAATATGCAACTTTTCTACCATGTAGCACACTACCCTGAGATACCGGGTGCCATAGATTGCACTCATGTACACGTCAAGGCACCACCTGGTGAGGAGGGTACACTGTATGTCAACCAAAAGGGTACTACTCCATCAACTGCCAGGTCGTGTGCAACAGGGCATTATCATGAATGTGTGTGCTGACAGCCCTGGCAGCTGTCACAACTCTCATATCTGGATGCATCACAGCTGTACCAGATGTTTGCTAGGGGGGACATCCCACACAGCCATTTAGTGAAGGATGTTGGCTACTCACTGGAACCGTGGATGATACCACCCATCAGAAATGCACCCACAGAAGAACACCATAATGAGGCACACACCCAAACTAGAAACATTATAGGGTTGCTGAAGTCACAGTTCCGGTGCCTCGATATATCTGGTGGACCTCTGCAGTACTCTCCAGCCACATGTGCACATATGTTCACAAGTATGTGACATGCTACACAGTATGATCCTGTGGAAGCAGCTGTGGCAGGATCAGCATAGGGAAGGGATACACAGCCCCCACCAGTGCCTAGGTCAGCACAGCCACACTCACAGGAGGACTCTTTGAAAGAGGTCCCTATAGGCAGACATAAGTGTGCCCCGTATGCCCTGGCATTGGCTAAGAGACAACACATAGCACATACACTGAAAACCTAGTGCCCCAGGGACTGACACCTTAATCCCACTTACATACATATAATAAAATAGCTTATAGTAGGCAACCCACACAACCTGTTCCTATCTATCTATTGGCTGTGTACCACTTGCATCACACAAAGTCAGCCCTGTACTACAGATATTCTTTGTGTTTCACTGTTGCACTCATCACATTTGGGTTATTCCTGCCAGGGTAGCCCTCGGCTGGCCTGAATACCAGAATCTTAGTATTTCTGCGACGGTTGCTGTCGCTTCAGGACTGATGTCAGGTTGTCCGTATTATAAAGTAAGACAGCCAGTGCCATTACACCAGTCTTTCTTGCTGCGGAGCCCGAAGCAGAAGCAGTTCGCACGAGTGCCAGTCGGCCACTGCTTGAGTTTCGTCTTGTGAATTGAAGCTGAAGTCTTCTAAAGCTAAGTACCCCACTGGGGATCCTTTTTTTTCTTGCACTAACCGATGTCAGAAAAAGTTAACATTTGTCTCACCTGTGGAAAGAAAATACTACACCGAGACTTTCATTCTTACTGCGTCACTTGCTTAGACCCAGACCACAACATCTCCCGCTGTTATGTGGTACATAAGCAGAGGGGAACCCACTCGTATCCTCTCTGCAGACTAGCCATGGCTCTGTAGAGCACAGACTTGAGCTAACAAGTGCACCTACAAGCTCAGTTCCTGCCAGGCAAGCTAAATTCACTGGCAGACGGCCTAAGCAGAAATCTCATGGACCCACATGAATGGAAACTGGAACAAAAAATATTCAACCTCTTGAGGAACAAATGGGGGACTCCAGAGATAGACCTGTTTGCCTCCCCTCAGAACTACCAGTTGGACAAATTCTGCACAAGGACTCCCCACAGTCAAGCTTGGAAAGTGGATGCCCTGTCCTTTACCTGGGAAAGCCTCTCGGTTTATGCCTTTCCCCCTCTGCCTCTCCTCTCGAAGATTCTGCTAAAAATAAAACAGGACAAACCAAGGACAATAGTGATTGCACCAGACTGGCCTCGCCAGCACTGGTACTCCCCTTGCGAAGTATGATACTGCTGGAGGCATGGCACCTATATCAGACCCCTTCCCTGCTGTCCCAGCAGGCAGGCCAGATTCGGCAGCCTCAGCTTCAAACCCTGAACCTTGCAGCCAGGCTAATTCCTTGAGCTCTCCAATACCATCCCTCAGTAAGCAGGTGGTAGATGTCATTCTGGAAGCAAGGAGACCTAGTACTAGAAAATCCTATGCTGAAAAGTGGAAAACATACTGTTCCTGGAGCCAGACTCAGGGGATGGGCACAATGGTGCCCAGCTTAACTCATATTCTTCAGTACTTAACAGAAATGCTCCACAAGGGCCTATCCTTCTCATCAATTAAAATTCATGCCCCTGCCATTTCAGCACATTAAAATACTGAACAACCCCTCTTCTCTCACCCCCTGTTAAAGCAATTTCTCAGAAGGGCTAAACATTTAAGATCCCCCAGGCGAGCCCCTACTCCAGCCTGGGACCTTAACTTTGTATTGGAAAAACTCACTCTCCTTCCATTTGAACCTGCTGCAACTGCAGAGTTGAAATTCCTTTCTTGGAAAACAGCCTTCCTTCTAGCCATCACTTCAGCAAGAAGAGTGTCTGAATTACAGGCCCTCATGGCAGTGGAGCCCTTCATTATCTTCCATGCAGACAGGGTTTCCCTCAGGACCAGTCCTTCCTTTATGCCCAAGGTGGTGTCTAGTGTGGTCCTAAATTAGTCCATTCATGTGCCTACTTTTTTCCTGAATCCACAAAACAAAGGAGAATGAATACTGCACTC
Source organism: Protopterus annectens (assembly GCF_019279795.1). Classification (NCBI taxonomy): domain Eukaryota; kingdom Metazoa; phylum Chordata; order Ceratodontiformes; family Protopteridae; genus Protopterus; species Protopterus annectens. The sequence continues at coordinate 421,469,247 of NC_056751.1, forward strand.
TTTGGATGTGCGCAGACAACTTATATTTCATTTGGACAGGACAAAGCCTATCAGAAAATCTGAACAGCTGCTAGTTGGCTTTGCTGCAGGGTTAGAGGGGAAGGCCATTTCAAAGCAAACCATTTCTAAATGGGTAGCCCATTGTATTAATTTCTGCTATAAGCACCATGGAAAACCTACCCAACAGGGGATAAGATCACATTCTACCAGGGCTGCATCTACCTCTGCAGCCTTTCTCAGAGGAGTCCCTACCAGGGACATCCTAGAAGCTGCTACCTGGAGCTCTGTACATACCTTCACCAAACATTACCATATGCCTATTTTTTCTAAATCCAGAGCTGGTTTTGCCACTGCAGTCTTGCAGGGCTTAATAGCTGGCCCTAATGCTCTCTTAACTTCTTCCTCCCTTCCTTAGCATTGGGAATCAACCCAAATGTAATGACTGCAGCAGTGAAACACGAAGAACATAGTACAGTTGTGTACACTTACCATAAATGTAGATGTTCAAGTGTATTTACTGTTGCAGTCCTGGTTACCCTTCCTCCAGCCCCCTGACTTCTCTTGGCTCTACCTTTCCTTCTTGTTTTAAGCTTTCTGGTGTATTTGCTTTTTGATGGAGGTGTAACATAATATATATCTGCTTCCCTTTGTGGGGGCACCTGACATCTGGGGCAAGGAAAACTGATCTAATGACATCGGCTGTATGTTTTATACCCCTGACTATCTGACGTCATGGAAGAAGAGACAGCATCTGAAGCAGGAATCCAAGACTCTGGTATTCAGGCTGGCTGAAGGCTTCCTGCAGGCAGATAACCCAAATGTAATGACTGCAACAGTGAATACACTCGAACATCTACATTTATGGTAAGTGTACACAACTGTACTTTCTAGATGTTATACGTGAGGCCAGACGCCCTAGCTCTAGAAAGTCTTATCCTGGCAAATGGAAAAGGTTCTGCACCTGAATTCAGGCTAAGGGAGCTGATATGAAACAGCCCTCCCTCCCTCTCATCCTGGATTACTTAGCTGACCTGCTACACAGTGGACGCTCTTTTTCCTCTATTAAAATTCATGCCTCTGCTATCTCTGCTCATTTTCCCACTGAGCAGCCCCTTTTCTCACACTCTCTGATCAAACAATTCCTAAGATGGGTAACAACTTGAGGCCACCCAGAAGAGCACCAACCCCATCTTGGGACCTTAACTTTGTAATGGAAAAGATGACCCTGTCCCCCTTCAAACCAGCATCTTCAGCAGTGCTAATCACTTCAGCCAGAAGCGTCTCCGTGCTACAAGCACTCATGGCTGTGGAGCCGTTCATCATCTTCCATGCTGACAGGGTCTCCTTCAGTACTAACCCATCCTTCATGCCCAATGTAGTGTCTATTGTGGCTCTCAACCAATCCATTCATTTGCCCACCTTGTTCCCTAACCCACAGAACAAGGGGGAAAGGATCCGGCAGTCTCTAGATGTGCACACACAGCTCAGATTCTATCTAGACAGGACTAAACCCTTCAGAAAGTCTGATCAGTTGCTGGTTAGCTTTTCTGCAGGGGCAGAGTGCAAAGCCACCTCCAAACAAACAGTTTCCAAATGGATAGCACACTGCATCCATTTCTGTTACAAGCAATATGGAAAGCCTCCCCCTAAGGGGGTCAGGACTCACTCCAGCAGAGCAGCCTCCACCTCTGCAGCTTTCCTCAGAGGAGTCCCCCCAGGGATATCCTGGAGGCTGCCACCTGGACATCTGTTCACACTTTCACCAAACACTACCACGTGCCTATCTTCTCCAAATCCAGGGCAGGGTTTGCCTCTGCAGTCTTGCAGGACATCCTAGCCAGCCCCTAGTTTCCTTGACTGCCTCCACCCTTTTCCTCAGCTTTGGGAATCAACCCAAATGTGATGACTGCAACAGTGAAACACAAAGAACAGAGTACAGTTGTGTACACTTACCATAAGTGTAAATATTCGAGTGAATTCACTGCTGCAGTCCTGGTTTCCCTCCCTTCATCCCCCTCTTCTTTCTTTTCTCTCCTTACAAGGGACATTTTAGTATTTACTTTCTACTGGTGGGGTTCCTCCACCAGAACCTGGCTCCCACTTGTGGGCTCCTGATAGGGCAAAAAAACTGATGTAATGGCATCGGCTGCCTTACTTTATACTACGGACGACCTGATATCAATCCTGAAGTGACAGCAACCAATGCAGAAATACTAAGCCTCTGGTATTCGGGCCGGCCGAGAGCTACCCTGGCAGGGATAACCCAGATGTGAAGACTGCAACAATGAGCACACTCGAACATCTACATGTATGGTAAGTGTACACAACTGTACTTTCTGTCAACTGCTGCATTCCCAAGGTAAGTCTCTAACCTACACACTAAATGTAAGGATTACTATAATAAGGTATTGTATGTATGGATCTGCTGCTGTTATGCAAGAAAATATAGTGGGCAATTTGGTCAGAGTTAACATCCAAATGGGACAACTGATACCCAGTTCAATAGTATGTGTTCCTTAATATTCACTAAGCCTCATGGTTGGAATATTCATGGCATCAGGAAGAGAGATATTAAACAGTGGACACACATGATATTTGGACTACTGTCTACCCAAGCTGATTATGTGCTGTTGTTTCCCCCACCACCAACACAGCGGTGTACCCATATAACTGCTTTAACAGAAAATCAGCTATGGTGTAGCAGTGGACCAGGCATTCTCAGGGCTGTAACATAGCTAGCGCTCACACATTGTATGTCTCTCTTCATGCAGGATAACAGTGTACATATGTATGCTGTTGATTGTGTGATGGATGACCCCTCTGGTGAACTGTGTGGCTCAGTGGAATAGGGAAGTTAGCATTGGTGATGGTATTGATGGTTCTAATATGGAATTACTCTCTTTTGCATGTGAGATAGTAGTATGTTGGTGTTTTCATAGAATGTCATACCTCCCAACCTCTCAGTGCAAGAAATCTGGACAAAGGCCAAAACATAGGGACAGAGTTTAAGTATTCGTCACATAAACCTTGCTGGAAGTAAAGATGTTGCAGTAGTACATGTATTCCAATGGATATAAAGCCTGATACACAATTGTTTGTCTGTAGTTAGTAGAATGTATCGATGTCAGCATTCATTAAAGCACAAGAAGACCACAAAATTGGGAGGAACAGACCAAACATATGAGGCAAAACTTTGGACATTTTGTGAAAATCGGGACAGTTTAGAGGTATGCAGACTGTCAGTCTGGTTGTGGTGTAACATTACCAACCCCAGTCACATATTTAGCACAGCAGACAGCTGGGGAATGCTGTGGACATTTTGAGTGAAGTGCAGTACTGCAGAAACAGGGGCAGATGTTAATGTCTGTAACATACAAAATCACGGACTGGAATACAGATAGTTGTGGCTTGGAGTCGCATTATAAGTACTGACAGTCTCACTGGGCATGCCCGTACACTTAGTAAAAATGAGTGCAACTCTGTTGGCCCTTCGCTGAAATTACCTATTATGTATAAATGTCTGTGGAGACAGACATATATGTATACATATCCATCTGTCAGTATCTCTCTCGCATGCATAGTATATCTATTGTTATATGTGAGGCCAGACACCCTAGCTCTAGAAAGTCTTATCCTGACAAATGGAAAAGGTTCTGCATCTGGATTCAGGCTAAGGGAGCTGATACGAAACAGCCCTCCCTCCCTCTCATCCTGGATTACTTAGCTGACCTGCTATACAGTGGACTCTCTTTTTCCTCTGTTAAAATTCATGCCTCTGCTATCTCTGCTCATTTCCCCACTGAGCAGCCCCTTTTCTCACACTCTCTGATCAAACAATTCCTAAGACGGTTAACAGCTTGAGGCCACCCAGAAGAGCACCAACCTCATCTTGGGACCTTAACTTTGTAATGGAAATGCTGACCCTGTTCCCCTTCGAACCAGCATCTTCAGCAGTGCTAATCACTTCAGCCAGAAGCGTCTCTGTGCTACAAGCACTCATGGCTGTGCTACAAGCACTCATGGCTGTGGAGCCGTTCATCATCTTCCATGCTGACAGGGTCTCCCTCAGGACTAACCCATCATTCATGCCCAATGTGGTGTCCATTGTGGCTCTCAACCAATCCATTAATTTGCCCACCTTGTTCCCTAACCCACAGAACAAGGGGGAAAGGATCCTGCAGTCTCTAGATGTGCACAGACAGCTCAGATTCTATCTAGACAGAACTAAACCCTTCAGAAAGTCTGATCAGTTGCTAGTTAGCTTTTCTGCAGGGGCAGAGTGCAAAGCCATCTCCAAACAAACAGTTTCCAAATGGATAGTACACTGCATCCATTTCTGTTGCAAGCAATATGGAAAGCCTCCCCCTAAGGGGGTCAGGACTCACTCCAGCAGAGCAGCCTCCACCTCTGCAGCTTTCCTCAGAGGAGTCCCCACCAGAGATATCCTGGAGGCTGCCACCTGGACATCTGTTCACACTTTCACCAAACACTACCACATGCCTATCTTCTCCAAATCCAGGGCAGGGTTTGCCTCTGCAGTCTTGCAGGGCATCCTAGCCAGCCCCTAGTTTCCTTGACTGCCTCCACCCTTTTCCTCAGCTTTGGGAATCAACCCAAATGTGACGACTGCAACAGTGAAACACAAAAGAACAGAGTACAGTTGTGTACACTTACCATAAGTGTAAATATTCAAGTGAATTCACTGCTGCAGTCCTGGTTTCCCTCCCTTCATCCCCCTCTTCTTTCTTTTCTCTCCTTACAAGGGACATTTTAGTATTTACTTTCTACTGGTGGGGTTCCTCCACCAGAACCTGGCTCCCACTTGGGGGCTCCTGATAGGGCAAAAAAAAAAACTGATGTAATGGCATCGTCTGCCTTACTTTATACTACGGTCGAGCTGACATCAATCCTGAAACGACAGCAACCAACGCAGAAATGCTAAGCCTCTGGTATTCGGGCCGGCCGAGAGCTACCCTGGCAGGGATAACCCAAATGTGATGACTGCAACAATGAGAACACTCGAACATCTACATGTATGGTAAGTATACACAACTGTACTTTCTGTCAGCTGCTGTATTCCCAAGGTAAGTCTCTAACCTACACACTAATTGTAAGGATTACTATAATAAGGTATTGTATGTATGGATCTGCTGCTGTTATGCAAGAAAATATAGTGGGCAATTTGGTCAGAGTTAACATCCAAATGGGACAACTGATACCCAGTTCAATAGTATGTGTTCCTTAATATTCACTAAGCCTCATGGTTGGAATATTCATGGCATCAGGAAGAGAGATATTAAACAGTGGACACACATGATATTTGGACTACTGTCTACCCAAGCTGATAATGTGCTGTTGTTTCCCCCACCACCAACACAGCGGTGCACCCATATTACTGCTTTAACAGAAAATCAGCTATGGTGTAGCAGTGGACCACGCATTCTCAGGGCTGTAACATAGCTAGTCCTCACACATTGTATGTCTCTCTTTATGCAGGATAACAATGTACATATGTATGCTGTTGATTGTGTGATAGATGACCCCTCTGGTGAACTGTGTGGCTCAGTGGAATAGGGAGGTTAGTATTAGTGATACACTGATTCAATATCCATGTTCTTCAGCTCCCCCTCAGCAGCGCACCATCATTAATATGCATGGCAGGCTACTGAGGGAGAACCGTGGCCGTGTACATGGATACATTATGTGTAAGCTCTACAGTGTGCCCACATGGATTTTATTAAATCATGTGGTAAGTTTATGTTAAAATAAGTAACTTTTGTTGGTCTTAATTTTGAACTTCCTAGTTAATGTAAGAGATATGAGTGCATATGCTGTTGTGGCTGCCGTTTATCTTTTGAGTTTTTTTTGCTTGCCAAGATTATCCAACAGTGCTAATCCACTATTCTGAGGATCTGTAATGAGCCCTAAAACACCCGCAAGGCAGGGATGGCATTGTTAGTTTCCACCACACCATTTTCAGTTGTACTGCAGACTGAGAAGTTGTTTTGTTCAGGTTCCACATTAAGGTGAAACGCTACATCTACAATGCTCTTCCTTTTTGAGTTTTCCCACAATGTTTTAATGGTCTTGCACACCATGCAGCATTAGTGTAACATTTAGCATGTTGACATCACTGCTCCCACCAACATCAGGGTTTTCTAAACATAGCACTTTTTGCCCTGGTCTGCATCAGTTGGCTAGTCAGTTAGAGGAACAGTCTTGGTGGACTTCTGGCATTAACAGTATTTCTATGAATGCTTAGGCCATACTCTTCTTTGTGACTCTGTAATAACCACTGATCATTACTGAGCACTAATCCCCATTGGCTCTGTCAGAAACCTGTTTTTGTGATGGTGGATCACTGTTAAGTATTATTGCTCTTACGCTGAGACTTGCAGGCTCTTTAGATCAGGAAGCAGGTGGTAGGAAAGTTGTAAGGTTACTGTGAGCACTTATAGTTGCTTACTGGCCATAAGTCTTTATATTCTGTAACTTCAGACTATTACACTTATAGCTACTGTAGTCTGTCTTTCAGGATTAAATATGTTGCAGTGAAATGAGACAGAGCTACTACTGCCCCATGGAGGTGTAAAGATAACATTATCAGGAATTGCATAGGAACACTGACCTTAAACAAGATATTATGTACTGTAGTACTAAGTGTAGTTACAGAAAGCACTGGTTTCTCTACAGCAAGTATTTTGCAATGGGGAACATTATAAATATTGATGTAAGTGCACATGCTGCTAAGCATGTTTATAACTCCCCATGTCTGTGGCCCACGTTAGCAGGAGTCTGGACTGTGCAGCAGATGTACCATTTTTCTGGTGGACAGGTTCAAACCCAGCAACAACGGTCACAACTACAGGTGATGGTAGGGGGTGTTGGGGCTATAACCAAGGGGTTTATAGCATTTGTCATATCTGAAGGGCAGCTGGAATTTTGACAGTGATGATGTAATGCAAACTAAAAACTGCTGTCCCAAACCAGAAACTGAAATGTGCTAAAGTCCAAACCAGACTGATGATTTAATGCCTGTGTTTGCTTCCTTTTACTGATTAGGTTTCTTTAGCATACCTCAGCATATTTTGTTTACTGGAATTGTCACTGTTTTCAGATAATGCTACTAGAGACAGCAAGACGCTACAATCAAGAAGATGAATGCATCACTTTTTTGAAGGACTTTACTTATAGCAAGGATGATTTTCATCGTGCAGGTAAGAATTTTTTACATGAAACCACAATCTGTATGATTCAGGAAGGGACTTTTGGTAGCTCTAGGACTTTTATTTAGAGCTTTAGAAATGACTATGTCTGATGTGCAAAATATTCTCTTTGTTTGAAATGGTGTATTATGATATGTGTTTGAACCATAACTAAGTAAGCGTGTGGTGGATGGAAGCCTAAAGGCTATCAGCTCACTGAAGATGGTTTTATGAAAAGTGCTGCAGTGTGTGTGGTCCCTTGTGTAGTCCCTGGTGAGTGCCAGAGTGAAGGGAGAAAGTAAGGGATTCACAGACCAGACCAGACAATGGTCAAATACTTTTTTCAACTTTTCTTACCAGATGGTTTCATTTCCTTGTGAGCTCTTACTGAGCTTGTTAGTAAAGAGTCAATCTCACACTGTGATTAACCAACAGTAGCATAAAAGATCCACCACAAACATCCTCTTGGGTGGGTTTGAGGAAGGGATGCATCCCAAGATTTCCCCACCAACTAACCCATGGAGCAAGCCCTCAAATGTCCTAGAGAAGGAAATCATGACTAAAATTAGGAATTTGCTTTCTATATGTCCCTACTAGTGAAAGCACAACTACCTGGCTAAGGCTGCTAATACTCTTTTCTAGCTGGATCCATGTTGATGGCCTAAACAGGGAATATGCCTGCTTTGTTTGCCTGATGAAACTTGAAGGGGCTCCCTTAGAGAGCATATTTTGTTGCTTTTGCCAGGACCATTGCAGATTTTTCATGACTAGTTGCTGGAGCCCCATCACGACATTCAGTGCTCATTTGTTATTTGCTCCTCACATCATTATCATATAAGCTGAGGTAAACCATGCTGCCCTTTGCTGGATCTGTAGGTAAGTCCCTTTACCTTGGTATCTTGGAAAAGGAATTCTGAAGACCCAGGCATACTTGTTTATGATAAAGGCCAGGATAGTGGCACCATTTTCAGTATAGCTCCCTTTCATATGATCACTTCTTTAGAGAGGTTCTCAAGCTTATGAAGTAAGCCTTTTGTGGAATGGCTGCTGTTCCTCTGCCTCACTTTCAGGAATTTATCAGTCAATATCTGTGAAAGAAAGATGAAGAGCCTTGACTTATCCCCCACTGCACGTAAGCTATCTTGAAGTAGCATCCAGTTTTTCCCTGTGTAATGTACAGAAGTTGGCTACCTTTAAAAATTCCCTAGCGAGTAGAATGACATCTTGACATACCATCCTATGGCAGGTTAATGTATGATATATTCTGCCTATCATAGGTCTCAGTGACCACGTAACCTTTTTATTTTGCCACGTGATAAAGAGCTTGAGCACTAGACACAGTAGGAAAGATTATGATGTGATGTTGTCCTATCTCTCCTTCATTCTGTACTGGTTGGGTTCGGAACTGATCCTATGTTCCGACTCGGCCTTATACAAAAACTTGAGGTCTTCAATTATCTCATGGCTGATAGCCTACCCCCATATGCTCTAGGAAACTCCCAATATCTCATTTACAGCTAAACAAAATTGGGTGCTTTACACTGGCTCTGGCTAGGTGAATTCTTTACAACTATTTTTTCTTGAAAAAATTTGTAAAATTAGTTAGTTAATCTTTAGCAGTTTTGCTGTGCTCATTTCTGTGCTTTTCATTGTTGACCATCATTTATATTAAGGCCATTTTTCCTACCCTATCCCAGCTTTCTTTTAGAGTGTGTGTTTCCATAATACTTCTTTAAGTTCGTTTGTAGAAGAGCTGTATTCTTTTAGTTGTTTTTTTCTCTTATTAAGCCAGCTAGTTTAAGTTGGAGGGGTGCTCAGCCATTTAAGTATATATATATATATATATATATATATATATATATATATATTTATATATATATATATATATATATATAATAGTAGTTCTAACTTGTTGTTTGCTGTTAAGATGTGAAAACAGACCAAAGATGCAAAACCCTCGGGGTTTAAGAAATGCACAAAATGTAATCAGATGATGTCTCTAACTGACGGGTATACTGTGTGTGTGTGTGTGTACTGCCTTGGAGCATTACACCTTCAAGAATCTTGTGCCATTTGCCATTCTTTTAGCCACAGGGTTCTTCTTGAAAGCAAGAATAAGTTGATACTTTAAGAGTTATTGAAGACTTCCTTTTCAGAAGCTATAGGAGAAGATCAGAGTCCTTCCAAAAAGATCTCTTCCCCTACTTCAAAATCTGAAAATCAGGCAAAAGATCTTCGTCCAGTTCATCGGAGTCTCAGTCTGAGCTGACTAAAAAGTTGCCAAAAATTTCCTCATTGGACCCGAAGCCTGAGGGCCTGAGAAGACTTAAACCCTGGCTCCTTTAGTGTCAGAACAGTTGGTGCTTCAGGTTCATAGCCAGTTCCCAGAACTGGAACTGGTTTCTCCACCTTTGAGATCTCCATTCTTACAAATCTGCAGATCCCCTACTCCCTCCAGGAGCCTTTCAGATGATGATGTGGATGGTATGGTGCAGAGACTTTTGAGGACACTGGCACTTGCCAAACCTTTGTCGGAGCCAACCCAGAGGGTTTCAGAGCCAACTAAGCCTGCCCTTTCACCATCGATTCCTCCTCCTCCGACCCGATTGGGAACTTCAGAGCCAGAATGCATGGAGCTGTTTGTAGTGGAACCGTCGGATCTGAGACCTATTCCAGGATCTTTGGCCCCAACGTCTTTGATTCCGTGTGAGTTCAAGGAATCTAGGAGCCGACGTTCTTCAGTCGGGTCCGGGGAGGACAGTCTGATCAGATATTTGTCGCATCCAGACTTGCCTCTTGGGTCTTTGGCACGGGTGAGCTCTGCTCCTACATCGGCCTCGAGCCAACCCCTTTGGTTCCAAGGATGTCTTCCGATTCCTCTGAGTTGGGAGCTTCATCGGATCATGAGCAGGTCCTTCGAGGTGATGAGGAGTGCGCTCTCTCCACAGACAGCTCCACTCTCAGGTCCAGTCATTCCTCCCCCACAGGAGATGCTCTCCATAGTTCAGTAGCTAGGGGGAGTAACAGATAAAGTTTCTTCCCAGCTCTCCACCTTGAATTCAGTGGTAAACTCCTCCATGAGACTCATTTCTTATGGAGCTGATGGAGTGAGTAGGGCAGCAGGTTCAGGAATTTCTCTAAGGAGACATTCCTGGATGCACTTGTGTAACTTTACAGAGCCCTTTAAATCTTCCTTTGTTAACGCCCCCTTCTATGGCTCGTCCTTATTCAGGCCTAAAGTCAAAGACACACTAACCAGGTGTGAACAAGAATGAAAAACTCTGTCTGCCGTAGGAGTCCATTTTTCCCTACCTTCAAGACCTTATCCAGAAGATCAAAAGGGAGGACAAATGTGGTTCCAAAAATCCCAGAGAGTTTTTCAGGACACACATGGTGATTCATCCCCCAGGGGCACAGGGGGAAGCAGTAATGTAAGACACCAGCCACGCGGCAGAGGGAGTCTGCAAAACCAGAGTGACAGGGAGTCATTCCTTGGCAAGCCCTTCCAGCGTTCCTGAAAGGAGGCCCACCTGTCCGTCTCTGGAGGCAGTTGGGGGTCGCTTATCCTTATATACAGAAGCCTGGCTAAATATAACAAAAGATAAATGGGTACAAAGCATCATATTCAGAGGTTGCTCCATACCCTTTTCTTTCCCTGTCCCAAACATAAAAAACATCCCAGATGTTCCACCCAGTCAGAGGGAATGAGCAACCCTAGAAATACAGAAGTTGCTGGAAAAAAGTCATCCAGACAGTCCCCGCAGAAGAATTAGGATCCGGAACTTACTCAAGGTTCTTTTTAGTTCCAAAGAAAACAGGGGACTGGAGACCCATCCTGGATCTCAGCAAACTGAACAAATCAGTAAGAAAATGAAAGTTCCAGATGGTAACACTGCAGTCAATACACCCTTTTCTGGGACAAGAGGATTCGATGTGCTCAGTAGATCTCCAGGATGTGTACTACTACATAAAAATATACAGGTGATCCAGGAGACACTTGCACTTTTGGCTTGGAGCCAGTCGCTACCAGTTTTGAGCTCTGCCCTTTGGTCTTATTACAGCTCCCAGTGCGTTCACCAAGTGTATGACAATAATCATGGCTCACCTGAGGTGCTTAGGATTCCGAGCATTTCCGTACCTAGATGACTGGCTCCTAACCGACACCGCTGAGCATCTGCTAATAAAAGCGAGAGAAACCACACTAAACCTCTGCTCTCATTTAGGGATCACAATAAATTATGAAAAATCTGCCTTATTGCCATCTTAACATATCGTTTTTATAAGATCAGACTTGGATACTACAAAAGTAATGGTAAAGCTTATCCCAGAAAGAGTACAAGCCCTTCAACATCAGGTCATACACCTACTTTTCAAGAGGAAGGTTCAAGTAAGAATAGTTCTGAAAGTATTAGGGACCATGGCAGCAGCAGTAAACTTGATTCCATTGGCGTGACTCCACATGAGGATTCTACAGTGGCTGCTGTTCACTCAGTGGTCCATGCAGGAACTACCAAATAATGATAACAGAATGTTGCAGGAAAGACCTTCGTTGGTGGTTGCTCCACTCCACTCATGTGACTTTGTCGACCCTTTGTTCTTCCACAGCCTTTAGCCACAGTGACCACACACGCTTTCCGGGGGGGGGGGGCATTTTCTGGGAAAGATGGTCCAGGGCATCACGAGGCCCATTTGCACAGCAATTTTCTAGAGATGAGAGCAGTGCTTTTAGCGTTGCAAGCATTCCAGGACTCTCTTCCACTGGGAATGTTGCAATACAGGTAGGCAACATGTCAGTTGTATGGTACATAAACAAACAAGAAAAAAACAGATCTTACCCCCTTTGTCGAGAGGCCCTCAGAGTATGGCAGTGGGCCATCTCCTCCCAGTGCTTTCTGATAGCAGTGCACATCCCGGGGAAAATCCATCGTGATAGCAGACAAAACTCATCAGGGCGATTCTGATGACTCACGAGTGGTCCCCTAAAACAAGAGATAGCGGAAATGATTTTCCGAAAATGAGGCCAGCCATGCTTTTGCCATGTCCATGAATGCCAAATGCAGCAGCTATCTTGCCCTAATCCCCCCTCCATGGGAACCACCAAGGGATGTACTTGTACACAATTAGCCCTCAGGTCTCCTCTACACCTTCCCTCTTTTCCCATTGATACCAAAGTTCTTCAGAAAGCCAGCTATTTGGGAATGACCTTGATACTCGTCGCCCCTTACTAGCATCGTCAAATCTGGTTCCCCATCCTTTGGCCTCATCTCCAGGAGGAGCCTTGGATTCTAGACCCAGTTCCAGATCTTCTGTCTCATGCACTGGGAATTCTCCATCCATCTCTTCAAACCCTCAAGTTGACAGCTTAGTTGCTCCGATTCCAAACAGCCAGGCTACCTGACCTTTCCCCTTCAGTGAGACATATCTTGATTTCTTCTCATTAAGGCTTTGATGAGAAAATTATATATCACCAAATGGAAGAGATTTTCCTCTTGGACTTTGAATAATCATATTGACCCTTCCTCTGCCCCTACATCTTCCATACTGGAGTTCTTGGCAAAACTATTTCACGAGGGGCGGCTGCAGCTACTATTCGTGTTGAGTTAGCAGTGATCTCAAACTTCCATATAGGTGAATCGGGCCAAACGTGATGTCCCACAGACTTTGCAAAGCCTTTCTGAGGGGTACCATTTTATTAAGACCACCCATTAAACCTCCTCTAGCACCATGAGACCTGTATTTTGTGTTATCCCATATGATTCTTCCCCCTTTTGAACCTGCATTATCCTGTGAGCTGAAGTTTTTAACCTGGAAAACAATTCTTTTAATAGCTATCACTTCATCTAGGAGAGTTTCAGAATTACAAGCATTGTCTATTAAACCCCACTATATGCTGTTTCACAAAGACAGAGTGTCTGTATGAAGAAACCCATCTTTTCTACCTAAAGTATGTTCCGAATCAAACTTAAACTAGTCCATAGACTTACCATTTTATTTTCCTAGTTATGGCAGTAAGGCAGAATATATGCTACATCAACTAGATATACGTAGACAATTAGTTTCTGCTTGCATAGAACAAAGGACTTTAGAAAGACTAACCAATTGTTTGTGTCCTTCTCAGACTGCAAGAAAGGTCCTCCTGTTACTAAGGTCACTCTTTCCAGATGGCTATCAAACTGTATTACATTCACCTACAAATTGTAGAACAAAGAACTACCCGACAAAGTAAAAGGTCATTCTACAAAAGTTATAGCTACCTCTTCCGCCTTTCGGGTTAGACTGCCAATTGATACCATTTGTGCTGCAACAACATGGGCAAGGCCTCATACCTTTATTACTCATTACAAAGTTGATTTGGCTTCCAGGGCACAGGGCCTCTTTTGCGTCCACTGTTCTGAAGAATATTCTCCCTTGGGCCACCCAAGAAAGATGGTGCTAGGGACACTGTCCCAACCAGTACAGAATGAAGGTGGTCTAGGACAAGATCACATAAAGAAGTTATGTACTCACCATAATGTTCCATGTATGTCGTCCATCTTGCCTTCATTCTTACATCCTCCCCTCCTTCCTCCAGCCTTTAGGCTCCCAGAGGACTGAGCAGATTTATTTAGTGATTAAGGTTCTCTGACCCTCTTCATAGCTCTTAAAGTAGTAAGTTTTATTATATTCTCCTATTATTATTGTTATACCAGCAAACAAGATCTGGGGAGTTTCCTAGAACATCGTGGGATAGGGTATCAACCACTAGCTAGTTGAAGACCTTGAGCTTTTGTATAAAGCCGAGTCGGAACTGAGGATTGGTTCCGAACCCAGCCAGTACAGAATGAAGGCGAGATGGCCAACACACATGGAACGTTATGGTGAGCACAACTTCTTTTTCTTTTCTACCACTTTGGAACAAAGACACTATCTGTCTCAAAGTCCTTTTTTGTGGACCATGCTCTGAAAGAATTCACATATTCCCATGAGTCGAGTATTAAGAATACTCTATAGAAAACTTTTGCCACAACTTCTGTAGTAAGTTTTCAAATATGATGTTGTAATTGTGTCTGATGATGCTGTGACTGGTGTAGGAGGATAGGATGTGCTTGAGCCAAATGGCATGGCCTAAGCACCCTTCCTTTAAGGATGAGCTCAGACAGACCATTCTTGATGCCCCCATCTGGTGTTCTTTCCTCTTTGCTAGATTTCCCATACCTAGTCATGAATCTCCAAAAGATCAAACAGGCATTGACCACTGGGGTGGGGTGGGGAGATGTGCTACAGTAGCTGGCTGGCTGGCTCTTTTGGGCTTATCAGCCATTTCGGTTTTCAGAGAAGATATCTCACTGCAGAATGAGAAAAACACTTTCAATGAAAAGATGAGGGCTTTTTTGCAGGTGGTAAGCCCTTCTTCACCCCATATATAAAGCTCAACCCCCTCTCCAAAAAAGTTAGATATACTAACTCTGAGGTCACAGTGCTGGAGTACAACCTCATCAATTACAAACATTTGATTTTGTTCATTTGTATTTGACTTAACAGCGTTTGAAATTCTGTTAGGCAGATTGACAGATTGCCCCAAACTTCAAGCCTCCCACAATAAACTCCATACAAGTGACTACTCCTTTTCAATACCCTCTCTTAAAACATGGCAGTTTATCCCTGCTGTAATTGGATCCATGTCATCATTCAACAAATTTCATTCTGAGCTTAAAAATAATGTAAATGCTTTCAGAATAACAGTATCATGATAATCTTCATATTACCTCCTACAACTTCCCTTTGCACTTCTGACATCCTTTTTTTTTTTTTTTTTTTTTTACTAACAGTCCCTCCATCTCCCTTACTTATAGTAAAATTTTAATACTTGCTTCTCTGCATCAATAAGTCATCTGACACTGTTTAACTTTTCTGTATATATAGGCTTTTCCACAATATGGCTTGAGTTCCCAGTTGACACCTCCTTTTATTTTCTGCTCATAGCATTCCTTTTACATACACATTCTTAAGTATATAAATTGTATCCCTGTAAATAATCTTAATGCTAACTATTTTTGCATTAAAGATTTTTTTCTATTGTAATTTTTTTTCTGTTCTGTTTTACGCATTGTTGTAAGTTACTAATTGTAAAGTTATTGCCTTTTTGTTGGTGTATAACCCTGGGATGAACCTTAAATTATGCACTGAATTCAGCATTCTACCCAGATCAACAAGTGTGTATATACATGTGCCTTCCAAGGGTCACCATACCTTCTAGGACCACTATTAATTTCCCCAAAGAAAGCATTCATTAATGCTTAATTGTTTTCATTACAATGTCAGCATCCACGTTTCTAACAGGCATAATCCATTCGGACTTGAAACGTTGCTCCCAGACATATTTGGAGAATATTTACATCAATGAAAGAGATTTTGCTTTGGAAAGCAGTCTGATAACAATGTGGCAGTTTGTGCAGAGTACTAAAGCTTTTACATGTAAATGAAATGTTTCCTTAGCCAAGTGTACTGGGTTTGCATCTTTCCACCTTAATTTGCCTATTGTGCAGTCTTGAGCAAATCACTTTACCAGAGAGTGCTGTGGGGCAATTGGGCAATTGTGATGTCCTCCTTCATGGTCTCCTGGAATGTATGCCTAATAAGAACCTTTTTAACCAAGAAAAAAAAAGTACATACAAGGACATCAGACAGGACCAGCCCCTACCCACTAGCAGATATGTGAAAGTCATTGACTGAGTGACCTGTTACTAAATTTAGCATAGCAAGGAGGTCTGGTAATTTAACGCTGTACTACTTCATCGTGCAGCCTTGTGGGGAACTTGAGAGAGACAACTCAGTGGCTGAGAAATATTTAACAGAGAACCATGGTGAGTATAGTGTTAAATGCTGAGGGAGTTAAAAAAAATCTTAATCATATAAACAATACCAATGTATAAAACTCTTCTTACTTAAGGGTGTTCACTGCACTGGTTGTTGAGTGGTTTAAGTGTGATAATTTAATAGTAATGCTTTTGTTAACCATGTAGACCCACTGGGCACACAGTCCCTTTGCAGGGGCAGCCCAGTGGCAGTGTCTGGTTAAATGACTTGCTCAGTCGCACACAGTAGGTAAATGAGGGCTGAGGGATTCAAACCCTGTACCACAAGAACTTACAACTCTTATGTTAGAGTTGTTGCCTCACAGCAATAGGTTCTCCCGTTCGATTCTCAGCTGGAGTGCCTTCTGTGTGGAGCCTGCATGTCCTCCCTGCAGTCGAGTGACGTTAAAGACATGCAGGTAGGTGTGTGCGTGAATGGGTGTGCCTTCTTTGAAGGTTGGGCGTCGGGCTGGCAACTCAACACCGTACAAATCCACTACCAATCATTTGCGGACGGGCATTCTGTTGTGGTGACCCCTAACTGGGAAAAGCTGAAAGAGACGCACACATTCTGTTATGTTTCTCCACAGTATATTATATTGTGAAAGCTGGCAGTGTACTTTTCAAGGATTTTCCCCTTTTCTTCACTGCAGTGTGACCAATTTTGGGGGGGGTGGGTGGTGTGAAAAAAGTTTTTTTGTGTTTTGTTAGGTTTTTCAGATCATCGCTTTTGATATTTAATTTTTAATAAATGGTGAGCCAAAAAAGAATAGTTAATGGCTCATAGATAAGCCATAAAACTCAAGATTATTCCTACAGGTCACTGTATCACTCCCACATCCATAAGAGCTCCCAAGGGTAGACTAGTCTAGGAGCTCAACAGCACACTTGGGTTATCTTAGGCGAGACTGATTAATAAAAACTATTCACTGCTTTTTCACTGTTTTTCTCTGAAACAGTGAAAAAGAAGCTGCCTATTTAAGTCTTTGCAGCATTCCTTCAGAGAGATTCAGCTTTAGCTGGGCAAGATGTAGTAACGTGGATTATCACTTTGCCTGCAACGCCTTATTGCTGCCTGAAAGACTGTCCTGTTGGTCCAGGAGTCCAGTGATTAACTGATCACACAAGACTCAAGAGACTCCTATCTTATAGGAATGTCTAGGAGCCCAAAGAGAGCACAGGATCTTCTGTTTTACCATATAAAAAACAGAGTATTAGTCCAGATAAAATCGCTTTAGCTAGCAGATCTAGGAGACACTCTCTGATAACTCTCCCTGTGGGAGGAATAAATACACCACCTTGTTGAAGTTTCCAGTAGTTTTTTCATTTAAGTATATGCAGTGGGTATAAAAAGTGTACACACCCCTATTAAAATGCTAGGTTTTTGTGATATAAAAAAATGAGACCACAATACATCATTTCATAACTTTTCCCACCTTTAATGTGACCTATAACCTCTACAGTTCAGTTGAAAAACAAACATATCTGTTAGGGGAAAATATGAAAAATAAAAAGGGTACAATAAGCTGGTTGCATAAGTGTGCACACCCTTAAACTAATACCTTGTTGAAGCACCTTTTGATTTAATTACAGCATTCAGTCTTCTTGGGTAGGAGTCTATCAGCATGGCACATCTTGACCTGGCAGTATTTGCCCACTCTTCCTTGCAAAAGTGCTCTAAATCTGTTAGATTGTGAGGGCATCTCTTGTGCACAGCCCTCTTCAGGTCACCCCACAGATTTTCTATTTGATTTAGGTCTGGGATCTGGCTGGGCCATTCCAAACTTTAATTTTCTTCTGGTGAAACCATTCTTTTGCTGATTTGGATGTATGTTTGGGGTCACTGTCATGATGAAAGGTGAAATTTCTCTTTATCTTCATCTTTCTAGCAGACATCTGAAGGTTTTGTGCCAAAAGTGACTGGTATTTGAAACTGTTCATAATTCCCTCAACCTTGGCTAAAGCCCCAGTTCCAGCTGAAGAAAAGCAACCCCAAAGCATGATACTGCCACCACCATGCTTCACCATGAGGATGGTGTTCTTTTGTTGATACGAAGTGTTGTTTTTGCGCCAAACATGCCTTTTGGAATTGTGGCCAAAAAGTTCAACCTTGGTCTCATCAGACCATAACACATTTTCCCACATGGTTTTGGGAGACTTGATGTATTCTTTTGCAAATTTTAGCCAGGCCGGGATGTTTTTCTGTGTAAGAAAAGGCTTCCGT
This sequence comes from Protopterus annectens, assembly GCF_019279795.1. Lineage (NCBI taxonomy): Eukaryota > Metazoa > Chordata > Ceratodontiformes > Protopteridae > Protopterus > Protopterus annectens. Next base: position 421,487,510 of record NC_056751.1, read on the forward strand.
CTTGCAACCCTACCCATAGTCCAGACATATGGAGAATACGGGAAATTGTTGTCACATGTAGTACACAACCAGTACATACCAGAAATTCCTGCAGCTCCTTCAGTGTTGCTCTAGGTCTCTTGGCAGCATCCCTGACCAGTTTTTGTCTTGTCTTTTCATAAATTTTGGGGAGACGTCCAGATGTTCTTTGTGTTTCACTGTTGCAGTCATCACACTTGGGTTATCTGCCTGCAGGTAGCCCTCAGTCTGCCCGATTACCAGAGACTTGGTATTTCTGCATCAGATGCTGTCACTCCTGGATTAATGTCAGGTCTATAAAAACAGGCAGCCGATGCCATTACATCAGTCTTTCTTTCCGAGGAGGAGCCCGAAGCTGAAGCAGTTTGCAAGTGCCGGTCAGCCGCTACCTGAATTTTTCGTTTTCGTTGAATAATCCTGAAGTCTTCCAAGGCTAACCATTGGGAATTCGTTTTTATTGCTCTAACTGATGTCAGAAAAAGATAACAATTGTCTTGCCTGTGGAAAGCAAATACCTCACAGAGATTTTCATTCTTACTGCGTCACCTGTTTAGGCCCAGACCACAACGTCCCTCGCTGTCGGTTTTGTGCCTTGTTTAATGCCTGAACCATTCATCAGGCTCTCTTTGTCACTAAATTCTTTCGCTCTCGATCTCTGTATTCTGAAATGCTTTGTTAAGCCATCCAACTACCGATTTTCTGAAAAAAACTTAAGGATAAAAACAGAGACAGACCGCATAGGTCCATAACTGCCGACAACTCTTCCGTTAAGCTAGTCACCTGTCCGCCGGTAATCAGTGAGGTGCCTTTGCAGCCCCTGATGCCCGCTTCAGTGGATTCGCAGGTCTCTACTGAGACCCATTCGGAGTCCAGTATGCCGCGAGATGCTTCTTCGACTATGGAACCTGCGGTTGTCTCTACCTTGGATGCGTCCGGAGCCACTGTGCAGGCACTGGCTTCTGAGGCAGTTCTTCACTCTACCAGTGTTCAAATTAAACCGACGACTTCTTTTCTAACCAAACTACCGAGTTTCTTAGGTCCAGAGTACGCATTACACCTAGAAAACCGATGACCAAAGTGCATGCTCAGGCTCCCATGCCACAAAAATAAATGCTTAGAATGGCTGAAGACCTTATTACACTAATTAAGGAAGTCAGCCTTCCCCAGCTAAGAGACCAAGAACCCAGTCCTCTTCAGGTTCTACAGACCAGGACTCCGATAACTCTGACATGTCTGATTATGAAGACATGCCCTTATCCACCTATGAGGATTCAGATGTAGAGGAATCCATTCCCTCTGCTTCCCCTCCAGAGGATTTACTTTTGGTGAAACCTTGCATACTTTAAGAAAGCATTTCCATTGGGAATGCCAAGACTATCCTCAGCCCAAAAAGAGACTCAGAGAATCTTTAGAGTTGACTCAGCATAGGCCTTTAGCTATACCTCCTGTCTTGGATGTTGTGGATGATGTTTCCATGGACTTCCAGTCTTACTCCTGACACTTTACCTCCTGCCCCTAGGAAACCAGACAGGTACTACAGAGTACCTGATACTCACAAGTTTCTCTTCAGGAATCCTACTGCTGACCCAGAAATCATTTCCCAGGGGCCTAAAGGTATCAAGGCTACAACAGCCAAGAATCCCACCCCTTCAAACAGGGATTCCACAGCTTTGGACAGATGCGGTAAGAAGGTATATACCTCTGCAACTTTTGCTATCAGGGCCTTGAATTGCCAGTTTCACATGCTGAAGTACCAGCAACATATTATGGAACTTATTAAACAAAAGTGGTATCTTTTCCAGACTGTGCAGAAAATAAAGAATTGCAGGAGCTTATGCACTCTGCAAACCAAGTCAGTAAGCATACTTTGCAGTGTGGCTTTGATGCCCTAGAAGCATCTTGCAGGGCAGCAGTCACTGGCTCTATACTGAGAAGACATGCTTGGCTGAAAGAGCAGACCTTGCTAGATCATGTCAAATCCAAATTACTAGATGCTCCTTTGAATAAGGACTCCTTGTTTGGCACCAAAGCAGAAGAGGTTCTTAAAAAGAAGGAAGAAAAAGCTAAATCTATGCAGACTGTTAGAGAATTCTTCCAAGTGCAACCCCATAGATTCAGTAGGCATTGCCCTTCGAAACACTGGTCCTTTCCAGCCCCCTTCAGGCCTTCTCAAACAAGACCCAGGGGAAACAGATCACCCAGACTACAGTCTCAGGGTATGCCCGTGATCTAAGCAATGGAGTGCCCTCACCCCCTAAAGCAGGGTGTGGTAAGCCACCTCCTTACGGAAAAAGCTCACAATGACTTCTTCAATCCATTTCCCAGCCCTGCCATCTGCTTGTGCCCCAGGAGGAAAACTTGCCTTTCATGCAAAAAACTGGATGCCCATCACCCAGGACCGATGGGCCCTCAACATTGTATCCCAGGGGTACAAATTTATTTCCATTCTCTGTCAACCCCAAGCGGGTTTCCAGACCTTCCTCCAAACCAGTGGGCAGTGGCTCAAAACCAAGTACTTTTCCTGTTCAATATCAGAGCTATTCAGCCTTTTCCTGTAGAACAGAGGGGGGTCAAGGATTCTACTCCAGACTCTTCCTGGTACCCAGAAAAGAGGGCTATTGGCACCCAATCCTGGATCTTTCAATTCTCAACACCTACCTGGTGGTACCAAAATTCAGAATGCTTACCCTGCAACAGCTTCTTCCTATGTTAGCCAGGGATGCCTGGTTTGTCACCTTAGACTTAAAAGAAGCCTATCTACACATCCCTACAAGGGAGTCATGCAGGAAGTATATACATTTCAGGGCAGGATCTATGCATCATCAGTTCTCTGCACTTCACTTTGGCTTATCTACTGCACCCAGGGTATTCACAAAATGTCGGGCTCCAGCCATTGCGTACTGCAGGTAGAAAAATATCCAAGTTTACCCATACGTGAATGATTGCCTGATTCAGGTGGAAAGTTAGGAATTGCTGCTTCAGCACCTGGCATTTGTAAAAAGCCTTCTCACTTCCTTGGGGTACACCATCAATGAAAAGAAATCACAACTGGTACCCAGTCAAAAGATTGTATTCCTGGGAGCAAGCTTGGACACAGCTTCCCAGATGGCATTCCTCACTTCAGAAAAACAAGTTTATCTGACAGATTACTTCACACAAATGGCCACCAGAACCCAACTATCTGCAAGAAAAATACTGCAAGCCCTAGGGTTCATGGCCTCATGTATACTGCTAATTCCATATGCAAGAGTGCATATGAGGAAACTTCAATGATACTTAAGATGTCTTTGGTGCCAACATTCTCAGGACCTGGAAACAGTCATTCATATCATACCCTGTCTAAAGACAGAGTTCATTTGGTGGGCAGAAGCATGCAACCACAACAAGGGACTGACATTCACTCTACCCCACTCTGCCAAGACCGTGACCACAGATGCATCAGCCAATGCATGGGGGGCTCACATGGCCAGCAAATGTATTCAGGGCCACTGGAGCCCAAGCCAAATTCATCTGCACATCAACCAGAAAGAGATGCTAGCTGTACAGAACGCCCTGACAACTTTCAGCTACTCTTTCCAGGAAAACTGCTGATAAAAACAGACAACACCACAGTTGTGTGGTACATCAGTAAGCAGGGGGGGGGGCACTCCTACCCACTCTGCAGTTTAGCCATGGCCCTGTGGAACACGGTCTTGGACATCCAAGTCCATCTACAAGCTCAATTCCTGCCAGGCAAACAAAACTCACTGGCAGACGACTTGAGCAGAAATCTCCTAGACCTACACGAGTGGAAATTGGAGCCCAGCACCTTCAACCTTCTGATTCAGAAATGGGAGACCCCATAGGTGGATCTCTTTGCCTCCCCCTACAACCACCAGCTCAGCAAATTCTGCACCAGGAACCCTCACAGCAGGGCCTGGAAAGTGGATGCCCTATCCTTTCAATGGGAAAACCTCTCCATCTATGCCTTTCCCCCTCTGCCCCTTCTCTCAAGATAACACAGGACAGGCCAAGGACAATTCTGATTGCCCTGGACAGGCCACGCTAGCACTGGTACCCATTTCTGCACAGTCTGACAATGGTGCCAGCCTGGTACCTTCAGCAGACCCCAATCCTGCTCTCTCAGCAGGAGGGACAGATTTTGCATTCACAACTGCAAACCCTAAATCTTGCAGCCTGGCTTATTCCTTGAATACCCCACCAGCAACCCTAAGCAAACAGGTGCTTTTTCTGAAGCCAGAAGGCCCAGTACAAGGAAATCTTATGCTAAGTGGAAAGGGTATTTTTCATGGATTCAGTCTAAAGGAGAGGACACAGCACTGTCCTCCTTACCTCTAATCCTGGATTTCCTAGCAGAACTACTCCACAGAAGCTTATCCTTCTCCTCCATTAAGATCCATGCCTCTGCCATCTTGGCTCATTACGACACTGAGCCATCTATTCTCTCACCCTCTCATCAAACAGTTCCTGAGAGGGCCAGACAGCTTAAGGCCACCAAGGAGACCACCCACCCCTGCTTGGGACCTTAACTTTGTACTGGAATAGCTCATGCTTCCCCCTTTTGAACCTGCTGCTTCAGCAGAGTTAAAATTCCTCTCTTGGAAAATAGCCTTGCTTCTAGCCATCACTTCAGCTAGAAGAGTGTTTAAACTACAAGCACTGATGGCTGTGGATCCCTTCATTATTTTCCATGCTGACAGGGTTTCCCTCAGGACTAACCCTTCCTTTATGCCTAAAGTGGTGTCCAGTGTGGCTCTCAACCAATCCATCCATTTGCCAACCTTCTTCCCTAATCCCCAAAATAAAGGGGAAAGGATCCTGCACTCTTTGACGTGCACAGACAGCTCAGATTCTACCTTGATAGGACTAAGCCCTTCAGAAAATCTGATCAGTTACTAGTCAGCTTTGCAACTGGGGCAGAGGGCAAGGCCATTTCAAAATAAACCATTTCCAAATGGATAGCTCACTGCATCCATTTCTGCTATAAGCACCATGGGAAACCAACCCCCTCAAGGGGTCAGAACACATTCCACTAGGGCAACATCTACCTCTACAGCATTTCTCAGAGGAGTCCCTACCAGGGACAACCTGGAAGCTGCTACCTGGAGTTCTGTATACACCTTCACCAAGCATTACCACTTTGCCTATCTTTTCCAAATCCAGTGCAGGTTTTGCTACAGCAGTCTTGCAAGGCCTACTAGCCAGCTTTAACTCTTCTTGACTGCTTCCACCCTTCCTCAGCTTTGGGAATCCACCCAAGTGTGATGACTGCAACAGTGAAACACGAAGAACATAGTACAGTTGTGTACACTTACCATAAATGTAGATGTTTGAGTGTATTCACTGTTGCAGTTCTGGTTTCCCTCCCTCCAGCCCCCTGGTTTTCTCTATCCCTCCTCTCTATGGCTATTAATACTGGTATTTGTATTTACTTTTTACTGGTGGTGTTTTCCCCACCATAACCTAGCTCCCTATTTGTGGGCTCCTGACATCTGGGGCAAGAAAAACTGATTTAATGGTGTCAGCTGCCTGTTTTTATACCCCTGACGACCTGGTGTCAATCCAGGAGTGACAGCATCCAACGCAGAAATACTAAGTCTCTGGTATTCGGGCCGACTGAGGGATACCTGCAGGCAGATAACCCAAGTGTGATGACTGCAACAGTGAATACACTCGAACATTTACATTTGTGGTAAGTGTACAGAACTGTACCTTCTTTGCAACATCACTGTTGTCCCATATTTTCTCTATTTTTTGATGACTGTCTTCACTGTTTTCCATGGTATATCTAATGCTGTGGAAATTTTTTTGTACCCTTCTCCTGACTGACACCTTTCAGCAATGGGATCCCTTTGATGCTTTGTAAGCTCTCTGCGAACCATGGCTTTTGCTGTAGCAGGCAACTGAGTAAATGTCAGGAAAATCTTACTAGGACAGCTGAACTTTATTTGGGATTAATCAGTCTCTTTAATTGATGGCAGGTGTGTACCCAAGAAGATTGAATGCTGTAATTCAATCAAAAGGTGATTCAACAAAGTAGTAGTTTAAGGTTGTGCACACACAAGAAAGTATTAGTTTAAGGGTGTGCACACTTATGCAACCAGTGTGTTGTACATTTTTTATTTTTTGTATTTTTCCCCTAACAGATTTGTTTGTTTTTCAATTGAATTGTACAGGTTAACTTATAAGTCACATTAAAGGTGGGAAAAGTTTTGAAATGATTTATTGTGGTCTCACTTTTTTATATCACAAAAACCTGGCATTTTAACAGGGGTGTGTACACTTTTAATATCCACTGTAAATGTATGAGCTTTCTTGTTCTAATATATTAAATTCAGCAGGTCAGTTACTTAATAGTAGTTATAGACAATGGTGGGAGGGTCCATGGGAGCAGACTGGAGAAAAAATCTGGGAGATGGAAAAAGACGGACCCAATCCCAAAGCTTAGAGGTTAGTCCCTTATTTGAATTTTCCTGAAAGACCCGTGAGGGTTTGCAAGCTCAGCAGCCTGTGAAACCTCATACTTAGTTAAAATGTTTTATTTTTATTTTCTAACCAACAAAACATGAAAACACATTGTGAGCTACAACTATAGAACTATATTTAAGAAAACACTTTCACCTGAGCTTCATCAGACCCATGTAATACAGTGGTTTACACTTTGATCATTGAAAATGCCTGCTTTGACAAGGCTATCACCAGACTTTATTAGTGTGGTTTGTAATGCATGTAAAATGAGAGGCTATGTCTACATCACTGGGGCTCATATTCATTGGAGCCAAATATAAAAGTTTTATTACATTCTATCCCATGTAATATGAGACACTATGCCCACTTTTATGGGGCTTATTATCTTGTGATATACAAAATGAAAGTTTAATATTCTGTCATACAGAAAAAAAAAAGGTTTAAACTGCCTTCTTATAAGAGGCTGATATACATGGTTAATGTGACCAGTCCCCATTTTCTTTCTCTTGATGAAGACAGACCTTTTTATATACAGAGGAGGTAGTCACTTAAAGCTATACTAGGTGATTCCCATTTTTGAACAATACATTCATCCAGAGAAAGAGCATACAGTGGAAAACAAGTCACAGTGCTCATTTTTACAAAGCTCATAGATGTGCACAAGTAGGGGGGAAAAAAGTAAGTACAGATGTCCTTCTATTCTGATGCTGCAATATTCATTACTATAGGGAGGTTGCTGCCTGCAGCACCGGATATCCGGCCAGTATACCAAAGTCTTAGGAGCAGGGGTACATGCGACATTCGTCAGAGCCATAAACTGACATTGGCTCTAAAGGTGACATCTGCACATACCCATTTCAGAACTTTTCTGCCGCAGTGATCTTTGGACTTCTGATTTCCAGCTTTGGGAAGCAGTTTGCTCATTTGATGGCCATCCGCAACAGTTAAGTACTCATTGGGGGTTTTTTATATTTATTCCTTAGCTTTTCAGACATACATGTCAACTAGAAAGGGGAAGTGTGCTTGTGGAAGACAAATTTCACACAAGAACATGCACGATAAGTGCTTGTTTTGTCTAGGGGAGGCAACACTTGTAAATTGTTTGTGCTTAAAACTCTTCCCAGCCGTTTATATCTAGAGAACCAGAGACTTCGATGTCTAGCATTAGGTATGGAGGACGGGGTAGGTACCTCCAACGAGCCACCTAGGAAGAAGGCCAAAAATGTTGGGCCTGACGTCCATGTTGCACCTCAGGAGTCCTGTGAGACTGTCGAGGCAGATGTTAGCCCAGATTCCCATTGGACGCCTGTTTCTCAGTTGGAACCGGGAACCGTAATGGAAGCCAGTCCGATGGAAATGCTGAGTACATCCACTGAGGCTGATCAGTCATCAGTCTCTGATGGTGAGGGGGAAACATGCCTCATGGCGTCAGAGGGGTCTACTCCTGCTCTGCAATCCTCCCAGATGTCTGCTTCTAAATCCACCCATCCTTCAACTCCCCTGAAGAGAAAACAAAAATGAAAACATACAGAACAGTAATCTGCCCCTGGATGGGAAGTTTTCTCCCAAAATCTTTTCAGGGCATTCCAGGCTCTACAAGCACATGTACCTCCACCTGCTCCTACTCCTGTGCAGGCCTTAGAAGAGTCTGAGGAAGGATACTCCTCCTCTGAAGACTCCCTTACTTATTCCTCTCAAATTCTATTCCCCAATGACTTCATTACCCCTGAGGAAGAGGACTCTTATGAGTCCTGAATCTCCAGGAGAAAAATTTTCTTTTGGCGATACCGTCTCTCTCATGAGAGAACACTTCAAGTGGCAGGCCTCAAATGTCTCAGAAACCATAGAGGTATTTTGAATTGCTTCAGATGGATTGACCCTCACCATCTGCAGTCCCTCCCTTTCTTTAGCCTTTCAAGATGCCTTTTTGGCTGCTTCACAGGCCCCTGATTCTCAACTCCTAGCTTCTAAGCCCCCAGACAGGTTCTGTAAAGTTCATCAGGATACCCAGTACCTGTTTAAGAACCCCACTGCAGACCCTGCAGTCATAGTCTCAGCTGACAAATCCTCCAGGCAGCTGCCTTCTGCCTGTTTATTCCCTACTGAGAAGGACAGCAAGATTATGGATTGGTTAGGGAAGAAGGTCTATACTTCTTCCACTCTTGCCATCAGAGCCCTAACTATCAAACCTACATGGCCAGGTTTGTTGTAGACACCCTTTCTAAGGCTGCCACCCTCTTGCCTGTTGTACCAGACTCGCCTGTTAAGGCCCAACCAAACTCCCCTTCTCTCCACTGCCTCACAAGTAACAATGCACTCCATTAAGTGCAGTGCAATGGAGGCCTCTTCTAAATCTGCAGCTTCGGAATCTGTATTTTGAAGATATTCTTGGTGAGTCTACAACCTCTCACTATGGATGTACAAACCAAGTTGCTGGGTGCACCACTAGATAATAAGGCTCTTTTTGGTAAAGCATCTGCAGAACTCCTCAAATTCCTGCAAGAAAAGGGAAAGGATTTGCAAAATTTAAAACATTTACTGGTTTCACCTATCCCTAGGTACCATAGAAACTACCCTCAAAGGACTGTTTTTGTTAGGAGACAGTCTTCTCATTCTGCTCCACCACAGGCTAAAGGATGAAGGCAACCTAGGAAACATTCCACTCCTAGACCCCCTTCCTCCGTTAGTAACACTCCCTTTTGGAGGCAGCCTGACCAGGATAGAACCCTTAAACTGTGACTCAAACCCACTACCTCTCTGCACCCCCCTGTCCCTTCGCCTCACCCTCTCCTTACCGTCCTGCCAGAAGAATACCTCAGAGGCCTGGATCCTCTCCATAATTCAAAAATATTATTTTATGACTTTGTGGGCTCTACCCCCCTTCCAGGGGATACTCCAGCCCCCCTCAAGTCAGCTCCGTCTTTTCCTCTCTATTCTGGATCAACTTCAAGCCCAGGGCACCATAGAAAGGGTCCCACCATACCAGCTAAACAAGGAATTCTCCTCAAGGATATTTTTGGTCCTGAGAAAAGATGATCCTTGGAGACCAATTCTAGATTTGTCCACACTCGACCTTTATCTCAAGGTTCCCACCTTCAGAATGCTCACCTTGCAGCTGCTGTTGCCCCTTATCCCCTCCAGGCCTTTATGGTATCCCTGGATCTGAAGGATGCCTACCTTCACATTCCTATTCACCCATGCTATGGGAAATTCCTATGTTTCTCAGTAGGTTCTTTGCATTTTCAATTTTCTGCATTACCTTTTGGGCTCTCCACAGGCCCCAGGGTGTTCACAAAGTGTCTAGCACCAGTAATTGTCCACTGCAGAACACAGGGCATTCAAATGAACCCTTATCTAGACAACCTGTTAATACTTCACCAGGACCTTCCCATCCTGCAAAATCACCTATTCCGGATGACCAGAACCCTGGCAGACCATGGGGTTCACTGTGAACCATGAGACGTCCCCCCTGACCCCTGCAAAATACCTAGTCTTTCTAGGGTGCAGGATAAGAACTGACAAGATGTCAGCCTTTATCCCCCTGCCAGAAGGTAAAAGACCTTGCTGTTTACCTCCAGAGGCTTCTCTCTCTTCAAACACTTTCAGCCAGAAAATTCCTGAGAGTCCTGGGACACATGGCATCCTTGATACCAGTGCTCCTCTGGCAAGGCTGCATATGAAGAAGATCCAGTGGGTACTAAAGACTCATTGGAATCAACATTCTCATTCCCTGGATATCTCCCTCCCCTTACTACCATGCCTGAAAAAAGAGTTGGAATGGGGGATTACAGCCATCAATCTCAACCAGGGCATGGCCTTGCAGTTACCTCCATCCTCACAGCAAATCTTCACAGATGCTTCAGACCTGGGTTGGCAGGCAGTTTTACAACACCAGCAAAAACTAAGCAAAGTGCAGGGAGAGTGGTGTCTGCTAAGGCAAATGGATCACATCAACATCAAAGAGATGAGGGCTCTTTACTTAGTACTACAGGTCTTCCAACCAGCCCTTCTACCAGGCACTTTGAAAGTAGTCACAGACAGTATGATTGTCTTGTGGTACATAAACAAGCGGGTGGAACAAGGTTACTCTCTTTGCAGCCTAGCCATACAGATTGTCTCTTTCCTCATCTTTGCAACTCCACCTTTAAAAGCAGTTTACATTCCTTCAACAGAGAATGCTGTGGGAGACACTCTCAGCAGAACGTCTGCACCCTCTCACAAATGGATGCTTCACAGAGAGGTGTTCCTAGATCTTGTACACAAGTGGGGTATTCCTCAGACAGACCTGTTTGCCTCTTCCCAGAACAGGCAGATGCCATTTGTTTTGTACAAGGGATCCACATACCCAGGCCTGGAAAGTGGATGCCTTCTCTTTCTCTTGGGCAGGATGTATCTTTATGCCTTCCCCTTCACATTGATTCAGAAGGACCTCCTGAAGATTCAGAGGTACAAACCAAAAATCCTGTTGGTGACTCCCTTCTAGCCAAGACAGCATTGGTTTCCCCTTCTTCATCTACTAGCCAAGGGCAATCACCACAGGTTACCCCTCCATCTACACCTACTCACACAAGACAGGGAGTCCCTAATACACCTTCAGGTGAGCAATCTCAGTCTTACTTTATGGACAATAGGATTCTGATCCCCTTTCAGGCACCTATACTCAGAGGACATACTCAGTGTCCAGTAACAGGAGAAATTATGTGGCAAAATGGAAAAGATTCGTCAGGTGGTGTCATAATTAAAACCAGGATCCTTTATTCACTCCTGTACCCCATGGTTCTTTTTTACTTGTGTGAGCTTCTCCATTCAGAACTAACATACTCTTCTGTAAAGGTCCACTTGTTTTCCATTTCCACTTACCTTCTTTTGGTACCTCCTCTGTTATCCAGATTAGAGGTTAAGCTCTTCTTAAAAGGGGTCCTCCATATCAGACCCCACCACAAACCATTAACTCCTACATGGGACCTGAATTTTGTCCTGAAAAAAATCACCTTACCTGCTTCTGAGCCAGCCCAGTCTGCTTCACTGAAGCTATGTACCTGGAAAACTACTGCTGCTGGTGGCCCTCACATCCACCAGGAGGGTATCTGAAATCCAAGCCCCGATGGCCATCCCTCCTTACCTCATCTTCCATAAAGACAGAGTCTCCCTCAGGACTAACCCTTCCGTCATGCCTAAAGTGTTTAATGAGCTATCTTTGAATCAGACAATTAATATAAAACTTGTTATGCTATACAGAAACATCCACTTTCTTTCTCCTTCCACCTGACAAACTCTCGCCACTACCTATCTTCTCCCCTCACTAATGTATTGCGCTCCTCTACTAACAAACCTATCTGCCTCTCTCTCCTCCAAATTGGAAGTCTGTTATAATAATATTTCTAAATTTGCAACCAAAGCTAAATTCTCCTCCCATCATTGTACTGCCCTTCATTTGTTAAATTGGCTTGAACTCTCCAACCATCTGGACTATCTCCAAATTACTACAGCCCACAGACTAATTTTTCAACCTACTAAGTGCCCAGCACTAACCAACATCCTTCAACCTTACACCCCTCAGAGAACTCTAAGATCTACTCACCAAAACCTAATCACTGTCTGCAAACCCAGTCGTCCTGCTGGTCAGCTTCTTCTATCCTTTTCCTTAGCTAAAAAATGGAATTCTCTGCCTTCCTCTCTTAAGGACTTGTGAAAACTTTAAAACTCAGCTACATTCCTACCTTTCCTCTAACAGGAAATGCAACTGCACTCTCCCCACCTAGCCTAATAATCAATCCACCCCTTAAACTCCTGACTAACTCTGAGTACAAGCTAACCTAACATACATATTATAAATAACCCATCCCACCTTTTTTTCTCTCTTTTCCTTCTAAGTCTTTATTCTCCCTCTCAATTAAGTTACCACTGGCATCCTAAATATTTAGATACTATGTAACCAAAGAATTTATTCCTGTTGTCTAGCATGAAATGAAATAAATGAAATTGTAATTGTGTCTTCTTTACTATGATTGTATATGTAACTAAACTATGTAATGCAGAGCTTTTCTCTTCGGGCCTCTACTGAAAATGGGCTCCTTGACCCCAGTGGACCTCCCCGGTCATCAAACTGGAAATAAATAAATAAATAAATAAAATAACCTTCTGGTCTTCTTCCCTCTACCTTAGAATTCATCTGAAAGAACTCTACATTTCCTAGATGTTCAGATTGAGTCTAGGAAGATAATATTTTATTTTATTTTATTTTACATTTGTTGACCGGGCTAGTCCAGCTGGATAATTTCCATTTTCAGTGGAGGCCCGGGGAGAAAAGCTCCTCAGATTAAAACAAGGTTATAGAAATTAAACAATTACAGTAAATGCCTGAGACACAGACAGTGAGCAACAATGCATACATATTAGTTTAGATCAAGTAATAAAAAACACATAGTGCTATCTATGTATTGAGAAAGGCATTAATTCTTTACAGTACAATTATGTTAGGATGGGGTAATTACATATTGTAAAATGTATGTACATACTTATAAAAGACAATGTTTTTTTTTTTTTTGAGAACAGTCATAACAGTATATTCATTGAGTCATTTGTGATCACAGAGAAAGATTGCAGTTTTGACATAAGGAATTATGATAGTAGAATGAAGATAGTAGATTAGTCTGGATTGGTACAAGAGCAGAGCCAGAAGTTGTTCAGATGTAAAAGAAGTTGTTTTTTAAAAAGATGAAAGGAGCTGAGAGAGGTAATGTGTGAGGGGAGGTTATTCCATATTTTGCCTACTGAGTTGGAGAAAAGGCAGTTACCTGCAGAATTTGTAATTCTAGTTGTGTTGACTTGTAGCTTTTCGGCGGAGCGCAGCTGTTTCAAGTTATTATAGGGGGTCAAGAGGTTACTAAGAGCAGGTGTCTTTGAAGGTTGATATAGAATATTATGTGTTATTAAGAGTTGTTGATAGATAAGTTTATTAGGAAGTTCCAACCAGTGTAAGTGTTTTAAGTTTATACAGTGGTGAGTTCTATATAATATATATAATAGAATTTATGGCACACAGGAACCCAGGGCTAAATGATGTTGTTCCCATAAAACCCACTTTAAAAAATAGGCGGGTCTTCTATTCGTGTTTACCAGCTGTTGATTGGTTGCATATTATTTTAAATGGTGCTTTGTAACACATGTTTTTATCTGATGAAGGGTTAACACCCGAAAGCACTAATCTCTCTGAAATTTGTGTGGTTTTATGCAGTCGTTTTATTAAATTTTTGGATACTAAACAGCACTCTTCCAGAGGTCTTTTTCTTTGTGGTTTTCCTACTGCTGCCTTCTGGTTGAGTTATCAGCATCAAGCATTTGTTTTAGGATTTATCACAATCGTTGTGCTTTATTGGTGCTGAGCTGTTATGTCTTTGGAACAACATTCTACAAGTGGAACAATGGATAGTGATGGTTTACAACACTGCTCTAATGGTAGGAGCCTTTTGAATCTTTTACCAGTGGACAACCCTTTGTTACAGATGGGTTTTGTGACATTAAAAGACATTGGCCTTAATAATTCTATACCAGTTACAGTGGACAAGAACTTTGAGGAACTCCTCAGGGACTATAGCTACAAAATGGGGAGGCTGCAATGCCTTCTGTGGCAAACCTTCCATTTTGAAGCCTGTCTATCTTTTGGCATTGTCCCTCGAGGGATGAGGGTTCTTTGCATGCCCACCCAAGGGGATCGTTATCCCAAGTTACTGGCGAAATGGCAACTTATAAATATAAAAACCAGTTTCCAGTACATGGAACTCCTAAATGAATTCTTTGCACCAGAGATTCTTACCTTAAAACAAGAAACAAGTATTCTCCAACATAAATTGTGTAATGACTTTAAAGGCAATGGTTATTCACAAAAACTTGATGAGGTTTATCGCTCTCTACTGGATAGCGATGAAAAATTAAAAACTTTAAAGATGAACAAACTGACTAGAGACCATACAGATTTCTCTAAAGGAAATATTTTTGTTTGGGCCAGACCCAGAGGAGACATGCCCAATAGAAATGGTTCCGCTAACAGAAATTCATCTAATTCATTTGCTAAAACACTCTGCACTTCTGTTACATCTAATGTTATTATGGAACATCCAGTGTCAGTGAGTCCAACTTCTTCGCAAAATTCCATAGATGAATCACGTGGTAAGGTGGCGCTGGTGGCTGACGTAATACACGTCCCAGAAAACATGCAGCAAGTGTTCAATCCTCAGATATCGGGGCGACGACTGTTTCTTCATTTTCACTAAAAGCAGATAATGCTACACCTTTGATAACACCGCAGGCAGCGAATCTAACTGGGACTACAGCAGCAAATGATTCATGCTTAGGGGCACGACCTAAGACTTTTTCGGCTGAAAGGCATTTTTTGGAAGTGCTACCAGTTCCTGTGAAAAAGAAGCAAGGGGCGTGGAAGTGCTCTCTAAGCAAGGGCAGGGACCCACGCAAGAAACGGAGGACATTAGAGTGACTGCTAGTGGTAGTAATGACAGCAATAACATTGTTTTTAATTTGTCCACTCATAATTTGACCACCGAAGAGTTGTATGTGTTGAACAAGGGCTTATCCTTTGTTCCCAGCAGGGATAGTAATTATCAAGAGATTATAATGGATCTCATGCTTTTCTGCAGGGGAGTGGCACTTAAGAATATGTTTGGAAACAATGTAAACAGTATACCCACACTTAGACAGCCTAGCACGTTTGTCCCTCCACTTACACCTTCTTTGCAATTATTCATTAATGCCTGTGAAAGGGATCTTTTAGACTACTTTCATAATGGTTATACCCAGAAATATCATAATTTAACTACATCACAAAGACAAGCCCTCCACGATTTATGTGAAAATAGAGAAATTGTCATAAAAATGGCTGATAAAGGAGGTGCTATAGTTGTAATGAATACTACGTTTTATCATAACAAATTAACTCAGCTACTATCTGACTCACACACCTATATTTTGATAAATCCATTAATGGTAAAACTATTAATAGACAAAGTGCACAACACTTTGGAAAAACTTTTGAATGACATGATGATTGATGAACAATTATATAATTTTCTTAGAGAGGAAGGTGTAGTTACACCGCTCTTAAAAGGCCTACCTAAGATACACAAATCTCTGACAGACCCCCCTTTACGACCCATAGTGTCAGGCAGGAATTGGGTTACTGAGAATGCTTCCATTTGGTTAGAGATCACACTCAGGCCTTATGTTGATAAAATGGAAAACATACTGACACACAGGGAGTTTTTTGAAGGCACTTGGGGAGATAGATAGGGCTACTTCCAATTTATGCTATCTCATGGTCACGCTTGATGTACAAAGCCTTTTCACTGTTATTAATAATGACTATGGTGTTATGGCTATTAATACACTATTGAGAGACAATGGAGTTACAGACCATAATATTAATTTGATTACAACTATATTGAAGTTGGTCTTAGAGAATAATGTGTTCCTGGGTTTAGAACAGGTATACAGGCAGGCACAGGGTGTAGCCATGGGCACACCCTGTGCAAACACCTATGCAAATCTAGTACTTTCCTATTGGGAAAATCTATACATTCTCAGCAACAAAGATTGGGAGCCATATATTGGGCTTTATAAGCGTTTCGTGGATGATGTTTTTATTTTGTGGAAGGGGGATATCACCTCTCTAGAACTTTTCATCAGTTTTCTACACTCCACTACTGATTTTTTTAGGTTTATAGAGGAAACATCATATACAAAAATAGATTTTCTGGATGTTACGATAGAACAAACTAGTCATGGTTTCTCTACCAGTTTGCACAGAAAGGAATGTTGGAAAAATACATTTTTAACTTTTGACAGTATGCATCCGCGTTATACCTTTGCTAATGTAGTGCAAGGACAACTAGCCAGGGTATCTAGGATTTGTACTGATGATACTTGCTTTAATGGTGAATTAGAACATTTGAAGGGGCTGTTTATTGACAGGGGATATAAAGAAACCATGGTTAAAGATGTTTTAGAGAGGAATAAAGAAAAAAGGGGACATAAATACAAGCCCTGGTTACATCGGCCTGATAGGGAGTTGAATGCATCCCAAAAAGAAAGACATGACAATAGACCCAAGGTTATGTTTACATATAGTAGCATTATAAAAGAAATCAGTGGTATTATAAAGAATAATTGGAATATCCTTATCCTTACCAGTGACGACAAGATTAATACTACTGTTGGTCCGGTTCCAGTGTTTGGATATAGGAAAAACAAGAGTTTAAAGGACCTTTTGTGTGGGGAACATATCAGTGCATCTGCTACTCCTGTTTTATCTGTGGGCAGTAAGCCCTGTGGTAGATGTAAGGCCTGCCCTCATATTCTTCAAGACACCACGTTTGTGCATCCTGTCACTAATAAAACATTTGTGCTCAAAGCCAGAGCTACTTGTAGAACCAGAGATATAGTTTATCTGGCCAACTGTAAGTCTTGCCCATGTTTTTACGTGGGCAAGACGAACAGTATGTTCAAAGTAAGAATACTACAACATTTATCTAGCATTAGAAATAAAGATACACATAATGCCCTTTTTAGACATATCAATGATTATCCCACTCACTGTTTTACCTTTAGGGCTATAGTTAATGTGAGGCTCAATAAGAGGGGAGGTGACATCAAACAGTACACAGAATTAATTGAGTCTAGGAAGATAATAGAATTTATGGCACACAGGAACCCAGGGCTAAATGATGTTGTTCCCATAAAACCCACTTTAAAAAATAGGCGGGTCTTCTATTAGTGTTTACCAGCTGTTGATTGGTTGCATATTATTTTAAATGGTGCTTTGTAACACATGTTTTTATCTGATGAAGGGTTAACACCCGAAAGCGCTAATCTCTCTGAAATTTGTGTGGTTTTATGCAGTCGTTTTATTAAATTTTTGGATACTAAACAGCACTCTTCCAGAGATATTATAAATAACCAATCCCACCTTTTTTTCTCTCTTTTCCTTCTAAGTCTTTATTCTCCCTCTCAATTAAGTTACCACTGGCATCCTAAATATTTAGATACTATGTAACCAAAGAATTTATTCCTGTTGTCTAGCATGAAATGAAATAAATGAAGTTGTAATTGTGTCTTCTTTACTATGATTGTATATGTAACTAAACTATGTAATGCAGAGCTTTTCTCTTTGGGCCTCTACTGAAAATGGGCTCCTTGACCCCAGTGGACCTCCCCGGTCATCAAACTGGAAATAAATAAATAAATAAAATAACCTTCTGGTCTTCTTCCCTCTACCTTAGAATTCATCTGAAAGAACTCTGCATTTCTTAGATGTTCAGAGATAACTCTGGTATTATATGGACAAGACCAAACTCATTAGATTGTCTGACCAGCTATTTGTCTCCTTTCACCCAAGGGCCTTAGGGAAGGCAGTGTCTAAACAGACTATCTCTTCATAGATATCTAAGGCTATCTCTGCATGCCACTCCTTTCATGGCAAAACCCTCCCTGAAAGCGTGAGGGCTCATTCCACTAGGGGAGCTGCCTCCTCAGCTGCTTTCTTCAAGAGGATAGACTACGCTTCTGTCCTAGAAGCTGTTACCTGGTCATCAGTCCAAAGCTTTACCAGACATTGCAAACTATATTTGGCTTCTAGGGCCAGAAGCAGTTATGGCCTAATAAACCAAGGACCTCGTCCCTTCTCCCAGGCTCATACCTAAAGCTTTGGTACTCTCCCTACAGAAATGAGTACTGCAACATGAGAATAGAAGGACATAGAATAGTTGTGTAAGAACTTACCATAACCTTGGATGTCATTCTCTTCCATGTTGCAGTATTCACTCCCTCCCTCCTACCCCCTCTTTACCTATTTAGCCACCTGAGGAGACAGATTTCTGTCCATCTACCAAACCTCAGCATCAGGCATATGCCTCCACGGGGCACCCTTTGGCCTGATATTACATGTGGGTCTGAAAAGCTTCCTCCTTACTCTTCATACTTCCAGGGGTACTACTATATGCAGCAGTCCATTCTGAAGTGGGTACTTGCAGACGTCACCTTTATAGCGTTGGTTTATGGCTCTGACATCAAATGTCGCACGTACCTCTGCTCCTAAGACTTTGGTATACTGGCCAAATGTCCAGTGCTGCCTACAGTAGTGGATACTGCAACATGGAAGAGAAGGACATCTAAGGTTATGGTAAGTTCTTACACAACTATTCTTTTGTGACCTCAGAACCATTTGTGTAGTTTTCTGTGCCAATGGAATAAAAAAAAATCCACAAAATGGTGAGCTGCAGAATATAGAAAACCTTTTAATAAACATAAGAATCTCGGATCTTCTTTGAGTCTATGCAAATTGTGCATATGGTATAAAGAATATAGCAGTGTGGAGCGGTACCCTGGAGCAACAATTTTCATTGTACTACAGATTATACATGTTTTGTTAATTGCAGGCCAAGTGGCTAGAGTACCTATTCCTGGTTGCTGTGGGGTAGCTACAGTGAGAGGTAGAAATTAGTGCTGTTGGTCCTATAGCATGGTTTTATGATACTCCAGTCTGGGATTGTCATTGTCAACTTTTGCATAGCTCTCAATCTTCCATCTCCAAAATGAGGAACACTCGCCTTCATAATGTGGAACAAATGGGCAAAATGTGGAACACATACTAATGGCTTACTAACAACTTCAGCTAGGAAGGTCATAGGATGGTTAAAATATGCTGGTTTTACTTATAAAGAAGATCCTTTAATGAATTAGTAAGATTAATTTCTATTTACCATGGATTTCACTTAAAAAAATTCCTAACACTGAATGTGTGACAGACTCTTTCAATGTAGAACTTTGAGGAACATGAACTTTTTAAGACCACAAATGAGGTATGTTCCTCGTAATGAGGTACACTTGAGAGGTATGTTGTCAAGTTTCTTCCTGAGTCTAGGCATTACTGAGTGCTCTTCTGTTCAGATTCTTCTTTCTCCAGGTTCCAGGTGGTGAAGTTTAATGCAAAAGAGGGCTACATGATGCTGTGCCTGGCTAGATAAAGGGCTGGAAGCTGGGAGAGATTGGTGGAAGGGCAGTTAACCAATCTCCTGAGAGAGGGGATGGTGCCATGGGGCCCAGGGTGGGATTAGATGATGTAAGAAGCTGATGTAATCAGTATGGGAGTGGGCTGTCAGTCAAACTGGGAGGCTAGAGTTTAGCCGCCTTTTCTCATTCTTAACACCAAAATGAAAGCCCAAGTCAGTAGTAGGAAAAAAATATTTCAGATAATTAAAAGTTGTCATTTAACTTTGTCCACATCATGAAGTAAAAAAAAAAAAACTTTCAAACCCATGCCAGTTACTTATTACATTTGTACACATCTATGTTGTTGTGTCTTTTGGCTTATCCCAGTTAGGGGGTCGCCCCAGCGGAACTCCGGTCCGCTAATGTTTGGTAATGGATTTTTACATGCCGAGTTACCAACCCTGACGCACAACCTTCAATGAAGGCATGCCCATTCACGCATGCCTCCCCACAGAAGACGCTCTAACTGAGAATCGAACGCGACAACGTCTTGCTGTAAGGCAACAACGCTACCACAGCACCACTACCGTGGACTACATTTGTACACATCTATAGATCACAAAAAAAAATAATGTGGCTTGTTTTCCATGTCACTAGTTCACCAGCTGAAACACCTAACCCAGGATTTGGACATTAACTTATAATTAATCCCAGATGCTACTGTTAATATTAAAAAGTTAATCAAGTAATTACATTTGTAAGTCACTGAAGCTACTTAACTGAATAAACTACTGGAAACTTCAACAAGGTGTCTTTATTCCTCCCACAGGGAGGGTATCAGAGTGTCTCCTAGATCTGCTAGCTAAAGTGATTTTATCTGGATTAATCCTTTATTCCCTCTTTCTTGTTAGTCCTGTCATCCTCTGGGTTACAGGTGGGATAGAGACTTCACTCGAGCCCTCTGGATTACCTCTGTTTTCTTTTTTAGCTTGTAGTTCTCATACTGAGCAGTGATCTGACTTTGTGTACAATCATGCATATAATGAAGGAAAATACTCTGTTCTGTCTCTTTAGTTTAATGTTATTGGGGGAATATCTGTCCACATTGTTACATCTTATATGAAAGACAAGCTGGCAGTTAATCCCTTCTACTTTACTTTTCTTTAAAAATACTTTTATGAAGTTATCACTTAAGACACAGGCAAACATACATTAATAGAAAATAAAACAAACTATATTAACATGTTTTTATTTACATAAATTATACATCACTTATGCATTCTTTCTTTCTATCATCAACCAACATTACATAAATTGCTCAGTTCCTGTCAACCTCACTCCTCCTCCTAAAATAATTATGTTTGTATTGTTCCCACAATTTCCATTTATTTCTGTTCAATTTGATCCTTCCATTTTCTAAAGATCTTAATTCCAGGTGTTTTATTTCTTTTACAATGTTCAGTACCTCAAATATAGTTGGTTTAGACTTTGTTTTCCATTTTCTAGAAATTGCTTTTTGGCAGCCAACAAAATAAATCATAAGGGCCTACTATGTGTAAGCATTTCAGATCCTGTGTCCCAGCTAAGTCATTTTCTTAGTTCTAGCTATTTGCTCACCCAGTATTTCTGAAAGAGTACTCTGTAGGGAATTTAAAAAATCTGCCTACTCTTTACACTCCCAAAACATATATTCCCACTTACCTCTTTCTTCCCCATCACACCTCCAACACTTACTGTCTACCCAAGGAAAAATTCTTTGAAATCTGCTTTTGATATAAAAATACCTATGCAAACACTTCCAAGCAAAAATCCTAAACCTTCTGGATATTGTTGCATATTTGGGAGCCATACATATGACCTCCCATTGTTCCCTTGTAAATTCATTTTCCAGTGTCTCTCATCAATTTTCTGTAATCTCTCCTCATTCATTCTTATAGCCATTCTGCAATATTTTTATGTAGTGCTGGTTATCCCTTTTTAATATCAGCTTATATTCCAGATTCATCTAAAAACCCGACCAGAGCAGGTCTTTTACCTGGGATTCCCCTATCTATTTGTGCCTGTACTCTGATATCAATCCCTGGTAGGGAAGGCAGTCTCTAACCTGCAGTCCAAATGTCTTCTTGGCCACATCCCACTTTATTACTTTCCCTTTCCAGTTATTTGTTCTCAATACCTTGGTTCCTTTGCCAGTTTTCCAGAAAATTCCAGTCTCCCTCTTGCCTATTTACTTGCTGTCATTCCTATTGGCGAAATCTCCTTTCTCCATTTTCATGTTGGTTTAGTTCTTACAATATTTTCTGCTACTTTATGAATATAATATTTTGTATGGTCGTTTTATTCTCCTTAAAGATCTGCATCCAAAATCCAACTCACAACTTATTTCTTGAACTTCCCCCACTTCATCTTTTTCCATTTTGAATTATTCTGCTTGTGTTTTGTGTTTATTTATATATATATATATATATAAAATTTAACTGTGTAATTCTAAAATATCCCTTCAGATCAGATAATCCTTAAGCACCTTGTTCTATTGAAGGATCAACTTGGATATCTCACTTAACTCTTGCCCTCTTCCCCTCCAAAATAAATTCCTTCAATTCTTCATGAATTATTATCAACAGCTTCACTGGTTGATAAAAATACGCTTGGCCTGTATATAAAACTGAAGGGACTAAAAACATTTTCACTGCTATCCCTTGTACTTTCTTATGGATGCCAGTAAATCTTAAATTATTTCAGTATCCTGTTTTCAATATCCATTATTTTGGCTTCTAGCATTTCCATTGTAGTCTTGGTAGACCGCATGTAATGCCCTCACATCAGTGTGGTTTTCACTCAGATGGTTAGAATGCTTCACAGGGGTCTTTGCCATCTCAGATACTCTCTTGTTGTCTGCCTCTGTGTAGTATGGCAGCTTTGTGTGTGTTGTCTCCAGCTCTGGCATGATTTATTTGAACCTTGTAGTGTTCTCTTCTTCCTCCTTTGTGCCCCAGAACATTTGAATATTTCATCTGTGATTTAAGTTGGTATTTGTCAAGGCCAGACTGCATGGTTTCATTGAATGTTTATGCTATTATTTTCCTCCCATTTGATTTTTTTTTCAGAAAATATTAAAAGTTGTATAAAGCAGAAGGACTGCTGACCAGTAAAGAATATTTACCAATGATATCAGACTAATTTTTTTAAGTTTAATAAGTTTAAATTCAGAGCTTATGAAAGAACAGATCACTAGCTGCACATATTAACTTGGAAGTCCTGCTTGGCTTAATCTTTTTATATAAAGAGTGTTGTCTTTTCTGTTACACTTGTTGTCCTGTGCAGATACTCCAAATGCCATAGAGGACTGTGAGGCGGTAGTGACTACAATGCTATCATACTCTCATAGAGTTCAACTTTATTATAAAGCTTGTGTCCCACAATCTGTACAAAATGAAAGAGGAGCAATTGAAAGTGAAGGTGTACAGTAAATATATGATAAATTGAAGCACTGCTTAATGCACATTTATGCGCTCGCCCACACCACCCCACGTATTTCCAACTCTATAAGTACAATGACGCTGATATAAAATAACTTGTCCAGCATGTCATTGCCCAGTGCAGTTCTGATGGATGACTTGCTGTTGCCGCCCCGTGCTTAACAATCCATATTGACCCTACTGCATTGTTAGTGGTACAGTCTATCCTTGTGTGACAGCTGGCATGATGAAACCAGGTTCAACAATAGCTATAAAAATTGCTACCCTTTTTACTTCCCTTTTCTTAGTATTGGACACTTGTTATGTTTGGGAGACTGGCAGAGGATTCCCACAAGTCTATATGCTTGGCTTCCTTTCCTGCAGCTGAATACATTGTAGGTCCTGATAATGGGCACTTTGCTAATGGGATGAGAAGTGTACCTAGGTCCTTTCCCTGTGCAGTGAAAGTGTAAACTCCCAAAGAAGTTGTCTCATCTAAACCAAATGTAACCATGATCAGTTTCTCTTACCATTAAAAATTTTAACATTTATTCAGTGGCAACTTGGTCTTTAGTCCAAAACTTTACTTATTATTTCTTGGACCATGGTGCTAGGTGCCAGGCATCCTATATCAGTTCAGTGCTTCAGGTCTCAACTTTATGAGCCTTATAAGTTTCAACATTTCTCCTGGTCTGACTTCCATGGGGGCTTAAATTTTATTGCCTGAAAATGATCACATGTACAAAAATAAAATTCCCGTGGAGTCAGAGTTAAGAGCTGTAATGTATGGGGACCATCCTTGGCGGGTCTTCTGTGGATTTTATTTTCACATCCAATTTGGCATTTCTTCTGAAGTCCCAAAGCCTGGGGTATATAAACCCCCTGTAGTAGTGCATGCTGTGATTTCATGCACCACAATAGGAAGACACATCTAACCCTCGAGCCTGACATTTCTTTTCTTCTGTTTCTGTGGTCTGGATTTTAAACCTGATTCACCATGGAATGTTCTTCTGTGTTTGATGCCTAAAAGTAAATCTAAGTGGTTCTACATCCAGCAAACAGCAGGCCAAGATCCACATCAGCATCCTCTATATTTCTTGGAAAAGGAATACAGAGTGAGTCAATGTTTATTATGCGCCAGACATTCAACCAGTCATACAGATGTCTGAGGGAAAAAATGGCCTAGCTATTGATAGTACCTCAGGCTTTTAATACTGTGAGGATTCCAAATGCAGCTACAGGTCTCTGCTGGAGTTCTGTCATAAAGAGACTGGCCTTAGTGAAGCTTTCCTAATGATGAGCCCATTACTGAAATGACCGTCCTGTCCTTACTAGATAAGCTGATCGTCAGTTACCAAAACTAGCGTTTGTACCCATTTTCCATATCTGAGGATGATGAAGACCCACAGGAAATACCTCTTTTTCTCACTCCTTAAGGGATCACAATGTTCTGTTCTGGCAAATTCCATTTCCAGGTCATGCTGAAGCATGCTTATGACCATCTTAATCATAGTCAACTATCTCTTGAGTTACTTATCCACTGCAGGCCAATGGCATTCTGATGTCTGTGGCTGCACTTTGTGGGGATGGTGGCTGTCTGAGTTTGCCCTGATTTGGAGAGTCATACAAGGATCCCATGGGTTCTTTATATGGTCATAGTAAAGCAATTTTGTTAGAGTTTTTAGGTTCTTCCTCAAAAAGGTCTTCTTTGAGAGACCATGCAGATTCTGCAGCGCTCTTGAGAATACCCATGACTCTACTTCTCAGTGAGACTGTAAAACAGTCATCATACTTGAACAAAGCTGGGAGATCTGCTCCTTCTTTGTTCTGGTTTGAAGAGAAGTGATCAACTTTAGTTTTATACTGGACCTTAACAGCTTCATAGATTTATAGACTGTTACAAGGCTAATAAGCTGAGGAAGGGGGCTTTCTAAGCCTAGCCATGTTTTCCCGAAAGAATAATGTTGTCCTGTATCTAAATAGGACATTGAGGGCCAGGCATTTATACATGCATGAGGTTTCAGGTAGTAATTCTCTAGGGGTCATCCCCCAAATGCTGCAGGCCACCTGGATGGTGCTGCTAGATAATGATGGATTGCTTATGGCATTTCATTGCTTGTGGTATTCACAGAAAATTATTTTGATTTTCTCTGGATAGGCATACATTTCTTTTAATAGTGCTGCCATCTGGCCGTTCTTCTACACCAGGAGTGTTTAGCATTGTTTTTACCATAGTGGCTGAAACCTTGCTAGGAATGGACTCTGCAAATTAATTCCACTTAAATGGGAAATGAATCTTACAAATTAAATGGTCTGTCAGCTCAGCTAAATCCACTGTAAAGTTCTTTAGTACACCTATAGAGGCTTACCTGTGTAACATTGCCCAAAATTGTTCCATTTGTCTCAACGTTGTCAAATACTAAACAGTGGTACTTAGGAATTATATTAGACAAATCCCTTTCGCTTAATAACCATTTTAAACATACTACCAGTCACATTCTACAACTCATAGTAGCATATACTGTCTCACATATTCTTACCCCTGAAGTTAAAATGGTTATTGCAATTAACATGCTATTTCACAAATTGAATATGCACTGCTGTTTTTGTCCCCTGTCTGGTCACAATAAAGCAGTGCTTCAGACCACTGAAAATAAAATATCACAGTTTATCATCTTTTCACCACTCTCTACACACTACAGCCTAACTATTCAAAAAGCAAAATGGCTTCTCATTCCTGCCAGATCAACCTTCTTACTAAATGCTCTCACTTTTGTTTATTTAACATTTATTTGTTGACTGGATGAGCACACTAGTCCATGGACCCATTCCAGGTCTGACCTGGGCTTCAAGGCTTTCATTCATTAACAAATTAACTGTCTTTATAGATTCAGACATTTATAAAGATAGATACAAGCTTTATGACACAAGTGTATAGCAATATAAAGTCTATATAAAGATACAGTGTAGTGCATTAACATAAACAGATACAGTAATGGAATATAGTGGTTTGCCTGGTAAATACAAAATATTAAAAAGAAGGGAGAGTGAAAAGAGATGAACAGTAGTGCTAAGTAGTGTTGAGTTATAGAGCTAAGTAAGTATGACAGAAGAGGAAAGTGAGGGAAGAGCAGGCAAGTGAGAAACATGATGGGCTTTGAGGGTAGTAACGTTTGAGAGAAAAGTTGGGTGAGAATAATAGGGAAAGTAAGGTTGAGTGAGAAAGGGAATGTTTATGAGATGGAGGACATGAGTGATGTCTTTTAAAGATCACTGTTTCAGTATTCCTTGCAAGAGGAATAACCTGCCAAGGATAGCCGTACATGAGGCCAGTGTACTAAAGCCTGGGCCTTTCCACACATCATACATATGATGCATGATCTAAGCTCAAAGGAAGAAAGCACATGAGGGATGTACATATGCTAAAGTCTTAGAACAACTTTGCAGCCAGTCCAAACACAATATTCAGTCTTTGGTCTGTTGGCCATACATCTCACAGCTGGTTACCTAGCCATTTGGGCAGATATGCATCTTGTTGGGAACCCTTCCTTTTTCTCTAGCTTACAATACTTTGAAGTACATGTCATCCAGAAAAGGAAAATGTGATTGTGGGAGACATATTCCCAATAACAACTATCACGATAAGTGTTTATTTTGTTTAGGAGTAGAACATAACCATAGGGAGTGTTCATTTTGCCAAGCCTTCATCTCTACGACTTTCCATAGCTCCTTGTCCTCTTTATCTGTTTACTTAGAAAATTGTCATCTTAAACTTCTTATCCAGGGCATATGATATCTGCAGATTCTTCACATCCTGACAGCTAACGTTTGTAAAAGAAGTTTAAGAAATTTAAATTGGAGAATTCTGCTGTCCAGCCCAAACTGGACATCCCTGCTGTGTCCACTGATGAGGGCTTGGACCATCCAGTTCTTCCGCCAGCTCCAGTCAGACACTGATATGGAGCAGAGCACCCAGACATCTGCCATAGTTGATCCACTGCCTTTTGCAGGCAAGAAAGAGGAACAGAGGATGGTTATTTCAGAAGCATCAAAGGGTATTCCTCAGGTCCTTGTCCATCAGGAAGTACACGGTTCCCTAATTGAGGTATGTCAGGACTCTGATCCTCTGAGATTTATGTGGGCAAATGTCCACAATAAAAAGACACAAAAGACTAAGCATGTTTATATCCTGTGGTAAGAAACCATCAAAAGGAGTGAGAGGAGTTCAACAAGGGACTCTTTAAAGCCCTCATGTCTCTGCATCCCCCTCAGACTTTTCATGTACTTTCTGTTGTTGGAACCCATTTTACCACTACTCCTTTAGAGAGGTATATGGATTCTTCAGAAGATGAAGTCCTAGATTCTGATGAAGAATGTCTTGCCTATTCATTTCAGATTCATTCTTCTTTAGCTGTAGCCTCTGATATGGGGGACTCTCTTTCCCCAGATTCCCCTGTAGAAGAATTTTCTTTTGGTGATACTATAGTCAAAATGATGCAGCACTTCCAGAGGGAGAGTTCTAAAATGTCTAATGTTCAGCACAAGTATTATGATTTACTTCATGTGGAAATGCCCAAGCCTATTCTGTTCTCTCAGTGCTGAAAGCCGTTTGATACTTTTGTGTGAGCCACTCAGCATCCCGATTCTCAGCCTCCTGTTCCTAAAAAGCTGATGGGTTTTATAAGGGTCTTGATTATGAGAAATTTCTTTATAAGAATCCTTCTTCTGATATTTCTGTTATTTCTCTTTCTGCAGACAAACCTACTAAATTGCTCAGTTCCCCTAAAGTTTTGTCTGCTGATAAAGATAGAAGAGCCATGGACAAATTTGACAAAAAGGTATAAACTTATGCTACACTGGCCTTTAGAGCCATTAACTATCACACTCACATGGTGAAATATGTCTCATCTCTTCTCTCTAAACTTGAGTCGAGAATTACTATAAATAGTGAATGAGATCTGTAGGATTCCACCTGTCCCTTAAGGGTTAAGGGTCAGGACAAACTGCAAGCTTCTAACAATCATTTTGTTAAATATGGTAGACCAGAAGTGAGTGCGTTTTTTTACTCCTAAAGTTTCTTGCCTGTAGTACAGCAAATTAAATCATCATGTTTATCTTCAACTACATCATCCCCTCCTTTCCGAAGAATTGCTTGATTTAATAGCGATGAATAGATGTATCAAGATCAATGAAAGAAATAGACTACAGAAAGTCATTAAGACCCAAAAGGTTAGAAGTTTGATAAAACAAATGAGCACAGTAATCAAGACTATCCACAGAAATTCATGCGCTATAACAGAGGCATGTAAGATATATTATTGTGCAGCTAAATTAATAAAAGATAAAGTCTTGCCACAAAAAACACAGGGCAGTAAGGGAAAGGAAGGGGAGAAATCAAATGTCATCATGGAAGTACTGAACAGAAACAACTATAAAGCAATTAAGACAAGAAGTGCAGCTGTTAAAAGACTACAGAAGAGGGAACATATCAACAAACGTACTTGGAAAGATAGAAGTGATAAAAACAACATGCAGAATCAGAATAGACCAGGATCTATTATACATACATTATTGCAAATAATAAACTAAAGATATTAGCACAGGCGGAAAAACTTAGAAAATATACAGGTAAATGTAAAGGAAAAGTATGAAATAAGCAATTTATTGATTATCCAAAAAAGTTTTATAGAGAATTGGGAAAGGAGTAGAAACGCCATCAAAAAAAAAAAAAAGAAGAAACATACAACATTTTGGAGAAATATCTATGAAGATCCTGTGGAAATAACAAAGCTGCTGAATGGATAGAAGAAGGTAAATGAAAGACTAAGAATTTCAAATGTATAGGAAGTGAAATGGGATGAATTAACAGCCAGAGAAACTGAAACAAAATTCAGAAAAGCTCCTAACTGGAAATGCCCAGGCCCAGATGCAGTACCAAACTTCTGGTTAAAATTATTAGCATCTTTACATGAAGATTTAGACATGATTAAGAACTATTTATATGTGCACCCCGAACAGACACCAGCCTGGTTAACAACAGGAAAAATGATACTCTTCCTTAAGAGTGAACTTGCAAGCTATCCTAAAAACTATAGACCAATAACTTGCCTTCCAGCAATGTGTAAACTGTACACTGGAACTGATGCTGACAGAATTTATAGTCATTTAGAAGAAAACTCAGTCATGGCAGTAGAACAAAAGGGTAACAACAGAAAGTCATGTAGAACAAAGGTCATTTGTTAAATAAAGTCATAATGGAGAATTGTAAAAATGGGAAGAATCCAAGTATGGCATGAATAGATTACAAAAAAGCATTTGACACATACATTCCAACCATACCGGATTACTCGGTTTTTACCGAGTTTTGGGATCCAAGTAATGGGGTGCCATGATTCCTGAGTGGCACCCCTTCATTTTCAATTTTCCCAGTGATTTTCCCAGCTTATTTTTAAATTTTTGTTTTGTTCTGCTTTTTTGAGCTGACATAATCACGTGTGCGATGACGTCAGCTCTGTTAGCCTGTTGGAATTGAGCTCAAGGGCTCACATGCACACATTTACGGTTTCTGCCATCCGGGAAAGACTTTGAATTTTTTGCGAGTGCAAGCGGGAATTGAAGGACGAGCAACTGAACTTCCCAAGAAGGAGGACCGTTTACTTCTGCGAGTGCGAGCGGGAACTGAATGCTGGCTGGAAGGAGGAACTGAACTGCCCTGCCCAGGAAGGACTGTTTACTTCTGCGAGTGCGAGCAGGAATTGAATGCTGGCTGGAAGTACTGCAGAGCTACTTGAGCGAGCGTGCTGGAGTCTGGACTGCTTTGAATTGAGGTATCGTATAGTGCTGAAGGTATTTTATTCTTTTGAACACTTCAGGTGTGTGTGTGTGTGTGTGTGGGGGGGGTGTTAGGAAGTTGAGAAATGCAGCAATACACGCTAGAAACGTTTACCAGCTATCTCCTATCTTCATGAATCATTTTCTGTTAATACCTTCACCAGACAAGGGAAGCCCCCTGGCCCCTTTTCCGATCAGTGCCAAAATGAATGCTTACACTTCAGAGAGTACTTCCAATGCATTTTTTGAATTAAAACAAAATGCAGTTTTAGGCAAATTAGTTAAATAAAACATTTACTGCTTTAGTAATAATGTGTACAATGTACCTGTTGTGCTTTGGTGAGTTTTAATTGGATATTTATTTGTAATAGCCACAGAGCTCACTGAAGTTGCTGCATGAGAATCACATTGTGCAATGATGTGCAATGATCCATTGTTGTAGTTAGGTTTACTAAAACAGATGCATCATGCTACCAGGTCTTGCATTGATAAATTTGAATATTTCCTGGAGAACTGACTTCCAAAATCACTGTAATGAATTGTTTTCTAGCAGGGACAAGACCACCTGTACTCTTTGCATTCTCTAACTTAGATAATAAATTTGTAGATCATATACCGCATCTTGAAGAAGACAATGGTTTCCCAAATGGTGACAGCCATGGAATAAAGAGACAGTAGTGAAACCATACTTGGTTCTAGTAAGGTGGTCTTTTTTTTTTCTTTACCATTGCTGATTATGATAAATTCAACAAGTACGAGTCTACTGATGTAAAAAAGAAAATAAGTATATATTTGAAAAAAATGTTACAGCACTTCTGACATCAAGCAGTATTTTATCTTTAATTAATGTTCTGTTTGTAATATCATTGCATTATCTGGCTCACTTGACAGGTGCTGCAGAAGTGTTCTTCATAGTTCTTCCATAACAAATACTGAGATGGGTTGGTCAGATGTGTTTTTCTTATGTTGTTGCTGTCTGTGGGTGGGGCAGGACTGGTGAGGTATTTTCTCTTAAATTGTTGTATGTAGATAGAGCAGAGCTGGTGAGATGTGTTTTGTTATATTGCTGTGTGGGGGTGGATAGTGTTGATGAGATTAAGGCATTTTTGTTACTTATGGTGACTCTTATTTACAGAAGTATTTCAGCAGATAACATTTTAGAATGCTGTTGTTTGGGTGATTGTGGAAGTGTATGCTGTTCATTGTCAGTGCTAAAAGGGATTCTCCATTAAATATTTGCAACATTCACAGTTAGAGTCATTTGTACTGAGAAAGAGATTATCTGTGAGAATAAGACAGTTGCAAAACTGCTTAATTGTAAAAAGTATTAAGACACTGGGAACATATGGACAGCATATGGGTTGAACTTGTATGTTGCACTAAAACAGCCCAAAGGTAGTCTTTATCCACCATTGGCCAGATGCATTTTCTTTGGATGTGGTGTGGGTTTCAATGCTGTTTCAATGAATGTGAGTTTCAAGGGCAGAGATGTTTTAATGCAAAGTATATTGTCATTGTGAGACAGTATTGCTTTATTTAATTAGCAGATGTCTATTAATATTTGTGCATTGTGCTATAAAATGCAAAAATAAAATACAAATCATTGTAGAAGTAAAGCAGTATGCACACATTAGTGTTTATGGTAAATGGGGCTGATAGCCAGGTAATGGGACATTGGAATGGTTGCAGGGGGACTCTGGTGTCATATTTTGGTTGTCTGTTCTTCAGCTTGCGTTTGAAAGTTGGTACCCCATAATTCCATTGGAGTGGGATGGGTTACATAATTATGTATGCAAGTTGTATTTTAATCAGCATACAGATTTGTACCTATTTTTCATGGGCCTTGTCCAGATTTTTGATCTTTCCAGGTTGAGAGGTATGATTTGACAGCATCCTGCATTCATGGATAAAAGAGTGCTTACAAATGTATAAGATACCACCCTACATTGATCAGTTACATTACAGTAACCATGAAACAGTAGCAAGCTAATTTTACAGCTAAGCCATAATAAAGAACAAATTATTATCCCATTGATAAAAATTCAAAGGGGAACATTCCAGGGTACCTCTTTGACACTGTTGGTCTTTTGTCTTGACCTTAACCCATTAAGCTGTCTATTTAACAGATTAGATCATGGCTACAGTTTGGCTCCCAGAAAACAACAAAGTGTGAAGACTTGTCTTTTTGAGAATGATTTAAAACTTTATAATTCATCTGATGAGGAACTGAAAGCACAACTGCAAGTGGTCAAAACTTTCTCAGGTGATGTAAGAATGTTATTTGGTCTTGATAAATGTTTTGAAGCAGCCTTTAAAGCAGGAAAGCTCCAGCACCAAGAAACTATCAGTCTGAGACAAGAATGTGATATAAAAGAACTTGAGCAAGAGGGAGTGTATAAATATTTGGGAATTTATGGGATCAACAATAAAACATGAACAAATGCAAATAAAACTTAGTAAGGAATATTTTAGAAGACTAAAATTAATACTTAAAACAATACTGGCATCTAGGAACAACGTCCAATCTGTAAACCAGTTTGTTCTTCCTGTTCTAATTTACAGTTTTGTGGTGACTGGCCCCAAAAGGTACTAGATTAGTTGGACAGGAAGACAAGATAAATAATCAAATGATTTATAAAAATCAGTGTATACCAAGATTATATATTCTGTGTTCTGAAGGAGTTATGAGCCACCTCGAAATTGATTACATGTATAGATCTGCAGTTGTAGAACTGCACACACATCTGCTGACCTCACAAGATCCAAACATAGTGAAAGTTTTAAAACATGAGAAGAATAGGTCCAATATGACTTCCCTGCTTAATTTTGCAGAAGTATATCAGTGTCAAGTGAGAATGGAAATCAAACAAGAAGCAGATAAAAATCAGGCAACAACTGAATGTGCCAAGAAAAATTAAAGAAAGAATATAAGGTGAAAGATCAGATGAGAAGGCAAAAATCTGGAGAATGAGTAAATATAGTTGCAAGTACAGAAAACTGAAACAACCTCATGATCAGGATCTAACACAGGAATGGTTAATGAGGGTTCCTATCAGCTGACCGAAGACACATGTTAGCGAATGCGACTTGGTCGAGCTGTAAACGCTGAAACGGCAAAATTTCAAAGTGGCATGTAAGCGAATTCTTTCCCTGGGAAAGAATTCGCTTGGCCGCTTCGGTAGTTTGCCTTTTTCGGCACTGTAGTGCGGTCTCAGAGTTGGTACATTTAAGTAGGGGGCATAGCCCCCCACTTAATATCATGTATTAAAGTGTTTGCTTTTGTTGGAACTTTCCCTTGGAAAAAAATCGCTGTTCTGACAGTTCGGTTTTGTAAGCTTTCACTTACATGGGGTCGATTAATCACTGTTCGCTAACCTAAGCGTTCGATGATCTAATATAGACCCATTAATGAGAGGTCAATTTAAATCAAAAGACAAAAGGTTAATATTGGCGGCCCAGGATATTGTATTATATACACATTGGTTTACAGAGTCCATTGAACATGTCAGAGAAACAGACAAATGTTGGGATTTTCATTCATTTTTCAACTAATGGGTCTCTGATTTGACCTTGGATTCAGTTCAGCCACATTTCTTTTAGACTCTTGAATATGACTCTTGAGCTCTTCCCTTTAACCACAAAGCCCCAGACCCCTGTATTACCTCAGATCTTGTTCGTCGCTCTTATGGTACAAACATGGCCCCTACTCTATTGAGCTCTGGGAATATTTATTCATTTTTCATGATTAAAGAGTAGATTTTTCTAATATTTTTCTTAGCTGTACTTATAATCTACTTTTCCTATCCTCCCTTTACTCATTAGGTGTTTTCTTTTTTTCTTACCACTCATTACTATTTGGTATTTCTATTTACCATTGCTGGTAACTATTTGCCTTTCCCTTTGGTAAAAAACTTTCTTATCTGCTTTTAGGGCATTTATTTAATACCATTGCTGGTATTTTTTCATTCTTTTCTACCAGTTTAAGACAGACAAAAAACATATTCCCTTTCTTATCCTTTTCCCCTTTCATGCTAAGATGGTTGAAAAGCTGACAGGATTCAAGAAGCGCATTTCCTGTGGACATAAGATACCCAACTCCAGTGCCCAAAGGGGGTGTTTCTGTTGCTTAGGAGCAGCCCATTTGGAAACCCCTTGTCAAATCAGTGTGAGTTTCACCTCTCAGGCCGTAAGCTGTAGATGCAATTAATTAATTCTGAAGGGTTTGCTACCTTCCTTTGCTCCTTCATCTTCAGCTTCCTTCTTGGAGGGTTCAAACCCCCACCAAAAAGTCTAAATCAGCTTTGGAGCCCAGGGAGCATACAAAATGCTCTTCTGTCTGGTCTCCTAAACCTGCTTCTGCATCAGAGCAACCTGCCAAACAGCCCATCTGTTCAGATCTGATGTCCGGGACATCCAGGTCTCCTTGGCTCCAAAGTCACCGTTTCTCTCAGAAGCCTATTTCCCCTAGACTCTGATCTCCATTTTTACAGGAGACAGCCAAAAGATTGTCCCATCTTCCTTCCACTTCATCTTCTATCAGATCCTCCAGAAATCTCTCTGAAGCAGATGTGGATAGGATGATGAGGAATTCCTCAGAGCTCAAATCCAGATAGAGGTTTTACCATCTACATCTCCCATCGGATCTGTGAGCCTTCAACCTATGTCCCATTCTGTTGTCTCTCCTTCTCTGATCTATCCAGCAATGTTGGACCTTTCAGATCCGAGAATGCAGAGTCTCAGCTTCGGATCCAAAGAAAGCTACAACTTTGACTCCAGCGGTTTCCCTGACTCATTTGGTGCCAACCCCTCTAGAGCAGGATGAGTCTCAGAGCCAAAGAGGCGGTGCTGCATCCAGGGAGATATCTTTGACTTAGAGGTTTTTGGAGCTGTTCCTTCCCCTCAGAGCAGAAGAGTTAGACAGTTCAGGTCTGACTCCTCCCTCACAGCAGGAGCCCAGGTGAGATCAGAGCTAAGCGGCACATGAAGTTTTGGCTCCAGACAACAGTCTCTCCCAGTTGTTCTACTTTCGAGTTGGTGGAGAGGGCTTTCTCTCACCCAAAAATACATTCTACTCTTGCTTCTTCAGATCCTACCTGTATACCTCTTTTAGCTCTGACTTCTGAGCCTTACCAACCTATCCCTCAAAGAAAGCTGGCTGTTATGAGCTTCAGGCAGTTCCTGCACAGGAACTTCCCCTATCCTTCCAATGCCTCTCCAGATCATGCCAATGAGGAGTTCCCCCAGAAGAGATTGTGTAAAAGGAGGCACATAGATTCCCCTCAGGAATCTTTAACCGAAAATACCGACTTCGATGAAGGGGAGGTGTCCCCAAGGTCTCCACTACAAGATGTCTCCTTTGGAGACATTCTAGAGATCCTTAGCCAGAAAGGTGGATGGTCTTCCAAACCCCCCCCCCTTCCCAGGAGGAGTCAGTGTTTTAGAAGCCTTTGGGTCCAGCCCATTTGCATCTTGGGTTAGCCCTCCAGCAGATGACCTTACAGATCTGGTGTTTCGCCGGGCATGGAAGGATCTGGATACAGTGGAAACAATTCCCCATCACCCACACAAATTTCACGCTCCACCCAAAGACAAGCCTCATTGAACTAAGGGAGTTCCCAAGCATGCCATGGTTGTGGCAGCAGCCATGAAAAATGTGCTAGATGAATAAAGTTCTTCTGTTCTTCCTCCTAATAGTGAGTCCAGGGTGATGGACAGGTTTGGAAAGCTGTTTATGCCTCAGCAACCTTTCCTCTATAGTTGTTCAACTACTTGGTGCATTTTACCAGATTGCAGAAAGACTTGATTAAGAAACAAAGTCTAGTCCTGGTTCTATCAGTGGTGGAACTTAAATAGCTTTCTTCATAGCTGGCCACCCTTCAATCAATTTGTAATGTGCCCATGAGGTTAATCTCTCATGCAGCAGAAGGTTCTTCATGGGCAGTGGGTTCAGGCATAGCCATCAGGAGGACATGCCTGGATGTGCTTGTGTGACTTTGCAGAGGCCTTTAAGTCTTCTTTTATCAGTGTTGTATTTGATAGATCTTTTTTGTTTGGGCCCACAGTAAAAGAAACACTCTCCCGTAGTGAGCAAGATGGAAAGACCTTGTCTGCAGTAGGATCTGTTTTTCTACCCCATGGAGGTCCTTCTCTAGGAATCAAAGTGGAGGTGAAAAGATGTGGTTCCAAAAATCACAAAGACCTTTTCAAGTCTCACAAGGGTAAACTTATCCCAGAGGCGGGGGGGGGTGCAACGGAAGAAGCCGCTCTCACAACAGAGGAGTCCCACAAAACCATGTGTTTCAAGATTCCTCTTTGGATAGGCCATTTCAACGATCCTAAAGGGCCGCTCAACTGGTTTCCTCTGGAGGCAGTTGGGGGGGTGCTTGTCCCTGCGCCCAATCCAGCGAAAAATACACTTTGGTTCAAAATATTATATCCAGAGGATGTTTCTTACCCTTTTTCCAAATCCCAACATCCAAACAGAAAAATCTCTTTGATGTTCCACCCAGTCAGCGGGGGTTTGCAGCCCTAGACGTTCAAAAGTTGCTAGACAAAGAGGTCCCACAAGACCAGAGAGGACTTGGAACTTGCTCAAGGTTCTTTTTAGTGCCAAAGAAAGCAGGGGACCTAAGACCCATTCTGGATCTCAACAATCTAAATTAGTTTGTAAAGAACTCCAAATTCTGGATGGTCACAGTTCAATCCATTTTACCTCAACTACAGAAGGATAACTGCATGTGCTCTATAGATCTAATTCATATTGTCACATCAAAATTAACAGATGCTTCCAGTTGGGGGTCTGCCATTACCAATTCAGAGCTCTCACCATAGCTCCCAGGGTGTTCACCAAATGCATGGCAGTGGTAGCAGCTCATCTCAGACTGCTCGGATTCAGACTGTTTCCTTACCTAGACAACTGGCTTCTCAGCAGCCCAGCCAGGCGTCTCCTCAAAAAAGCCAAGAACTCCTTACTCCAATTATGTCAGTCTTTAGGTATGTATCACAGTCAGTTATTCCAAGTCCCTTCTTCAGCCAGTTCATGTCTTGGAGTTTATAGTAGCTCACCTGGAAACATCCAGTCAGTTGGTCTTACTTCCACCAACCAGAGTACAGTCCTTAAGACTGCTTGTCAGAGAGATAATTTCACACCTTTCTCCCCCAGCAAAACTGGTTCAGGCCTTAGGATCAATGGTTGTGGCAATTACCTTACTACCAAACTGCTCATTTCCACATGCATGTTCTTTAGTGGACTCGAGTGGTCCAATAGTCAGTTCTTCAGCAGCCTCTGACCAGGCGTATAAAACTTTCTCAGGTTTGTAGAAACACCCTGCTTTGGTGGATTCAGTCCAGTGAAGTTTGTCAGGGTCACCCCTTTGTATTTCTACCCTCAGTAGCCACAGTAACCACGGATGCCTCCCAATTGGGGTGGATGGGACATTGCTTGGTATGGACTGTCCAAGGCATGTGGTCCCCAGAAGAGACCAATTTGCATATCAATGTCTTAGAGATGAGAGTGGTTGTCCTAATATTGTAGGCTTTTCAGAACTCTCTTCCTGCAGGGACAGTTGCAACCCAAATGGATAACAAGTCAGTGGTTTGGTACATCAACAAACAGTGGAGAACTCAGTCCTACCCCCTTTGTTGAGAAGCAATGAGAGTTTGGCAATAGGCAGACTCCTCCAACTGCTTTTTGTTGACAAGGCACATACAGGGGAAATCCAACGAGCTGGCCAACAAACTTAGCAAGACTATTCTGATATCTCACGAGTGGTCTCTCAATCAAACAGTGGCAGAGAGAATCTTCCCTCAGTGGGGTCAACCTTATTGTGATCTCTTTGCCTCTACCCTCAACAACAAATGCAGCAGGTTCTTTACCCTAATCGCCTCTCAGGGGGGAGTCACAGAGAGATGCTCTGGTCTGTGTTTGGCCTGCTGTTCTCCTTTACGTTTACCCCCCCAATTATCTCTAAATTTCTTCAGAAAGCATTCTGGTTGAAGAGCAAGGTTATCCTCATTGCCCCTTTTGGCCTCCCCAAGTGTGGATGTTCTTCTTGTTTCCCTGTTGCCGTCATCACTTTTTGGTTATTCCTGCCAGGGTAGCCCTTGGTCGGCCCGAATACCAGAGGCTTAGTATTTCTGCGCTGGTTGCTTTTGCTTCAGGACTGATTTCAGGTCGTCAGTAGTATAAAGTAAGGCAGCCGATGCCATTACATCAGTCTTTCTTGCCGTGGAGCCTGAAGCAGAAGCAGTTCGCTCGAGTGCTGTTCGGCCGCTACCTGAGTTTTCGTCTACCGAACTGACGCTGAAGTCTTCTAAAACTAAGTACCCCATTGGGGATCCTTTTTCCTTGCACTAAACAATGTCAGAAAAAGTTAAGAATTGTCTCGCCTGTGGAAAGCAAATACCACACTGAGACTTTCATTCTTACTGCATCACTTGTTTAGGCCCAGACCATGACGTCCCCCACTGTTGCTTCTGTGCTTTGTTCAATGCCAGAACTATCCATTGTCGGGCCCTTATTGTAGCTAGATATTTTCGCTTACAGTCCTCAAACTCCGATATGGCTGTGGTAAGCCATCCGACAGCAGATCTTCCGAAAAAAACGTAAAGATAGACAGAGACAGACTGCACAGGTCCAAACCTACCGACGATTCTCCCGTTAAGCTAGTCGTCAGTTCTCTGGTCCTCAGTGAGGTGCTTTTGCAGCCCCTGATGCCAGCTTCAGTTGATTCGCAGGCCACTACTGAGACCCTTTCGGAGTCCGGTAAGCCGTAAAACTCTTCTTTGACTAAGGATCCTGTGGTTGTCTCTACCTTGGATGGGTCCAGAGCAGCTGAGCAGGCACCAGCTTCCAAGGAATTCCGTCGCACTACCGATTCTCGACACAAATCGACATCTTCACTCGCGACCACCGTTCTTTCGAAAATGACCAAGTTTCTTAGTCCCAGGGTACAAACCACACTCAAGAAACCGACTACCCAATCTCAGGCACCTGCTTCCTTGCCTCAGTCTCAAATGCTTAAAATGGCAGAATACCTTATGCTGATCAGGGGAAGCCAAGCTACCCCATCCAAAAGGAAAAGAGATCTGTCCCCTGCAGTTTTGTCTGAACAAGAGTCAGATGACTCTGATGCATCTGACTAAGAAGACATGCAACCCCTCTCTACTTATGAGGATTCTGATGCAGAGGATTCCATCCCTTCAGCCTCTTTCTCAGAGGATTCTTCCTTTGGGGAAACCCTTCATACCTTAAGGGAGCATTTCCAATGGGAGAGTCAGGACTACCCTCAGTCTAAAAAGAGACTCAGGGAATTCTTAGATCTTCCACAGCATAGACCCTTGGCCACCCCCCCCCCAGTCCTGGATGTTGTGGAGGATGTTTTTCTGTAATCCAGCCTGACTCCTGACACCCTCCCTCCTGCACCCAGAAAACCAGACAGGTACTACAGAGTCCTTGACTCACACACATTTCTTTTTAAAAAATCCTACTGCTGACCCTGAAGTAATTTTCAAGGGCCCAAAGGGATTAAAGCAACCTCTGCTAAGAATCCCACCCTCCCAGATAGGGATTCCCAAGCACTAGACAGATGGGGTAAAAAAGTATACACCTCAGCTACTCTTGCTATATCAGGGCAGTAATTTGTCAGTTCCATATGCTAAAATTTCAGCAGCATACCCTGGAATTCCTCAAACAAAAAATGTCTTCCTTGCCGGCTTGTGCAGAATCTAAAGAGTTACAAGAGTTAATGCATTCTGCAAGTCAAGTAACTAAACACACCTTACACTGTGGTTTTGATGCTTTAGAAGCTTCTTGCAGGCCAGCAGTCACTGGATCTGTCATTAGAAGGCATGCATGGCTTAAGGAACAGCCTTTGCCAGACCATGTCAAATCTAAATTGTTGGATGTCCCCTTGCACAAAGACAACTTATTTGGCACTAAGGCAGAAGAGGTCTTAAAAAAGATGTAAGAAAAAGAAAAATCTATGCAGACAGTTAAGGATTTCTTACAGGTCCAGCCACCCAGGTTCAGCAGGCATTGTCCCACCAAGCACTGGTTCTTTCCTACTCCCACTAAGTCAGTTCAGCCCAGACCCTGGGGAACCAGACCCCCCCCCCCCCCAGACAGCAGCCACAGAGAATCCAGAGATCTAAGCAGTGAACTACCTCCACTTCAAAACCAGGGAGTTCTTAGCCACCCCCTTATGGTAAGAACTCACAATGACTCACCTCCCCCACCCCCTCCCTTCACTTACCCCTAGGAGGAAAACTCCCCTTTCACGCAAGCACCTGGGCCACCATTACCAGTGACTGCTGGGTTCTCAACATAGTGTCCCAGGGATACAAATTTTTTTTCCACATACTTCCAACCTCAGAAGGGTTCCCAGATCTACCTCCAAACAAGTGGGCAGAGGCACAAGAGCAAATCCTTTCCCCTGCTCTCTATGAGGGCAGTAGAGCACGTTCCTGCAGAACAGAAAGGCCAAGGTTTCTACTCCAGACTTTTTCTGGTACCCAGAAAAGAGGGCACCTGGTGCCCCATCCTCGATCTATTCATTCTAAACACCTTCCTTGTGATCTCAAAATTCAAAATGCTCACCCACCAGCAGCTGCTACCCATGCTCTCCAAGGATGCTTGTCTAGCCACCCTAGCTCTAAAAGAGCCTACCTCCACATTCCTATCAGGGAATCATGCAGGAAATATCTCCGTTTTAAGACATGATCTCAGCACTTTCAATTCTCTGCGCTTCCCTTTGGCTTATCTACTGTTGCTTTTCACTAAATGTCTGGTTCTGGCCATTGCCTTTTGCAGACAAAGGAATATCCAGATTTACCCATACTTGGACGATTGCCTAATTCAATCAGACAGCCGGGAAAACCTGCTCAAACAGCTGGTCTTTGTAAGGTCCCTACTAACCTCCCTAGGGTACACAATCAATGAAAATAAATCCAAACAGGTACCCACCCAAAGCATTATATTCCTGGGAGCAAGCCTGGACACAGCATCCCAGATGGGCATTCCTTACACTCGAAAAGCACATTTTCCTGACAGCCTACTTCTCTCAACTAGCCACCAGACCCCAGCTATCTGCAAGGAAAATCCTGCAAGCTCTGGGGTTCATGGCATCTTGCATACTACTCATTCCATATGCCACACTGCATATGAGGAAACTTCAGTGGTACCTAAAAAGCCTTTGGTGTCAACACAATCATGACCTGGAGACTGTTATACCAATAATTCCTTGCCTCAGAAAAGATTTTCTTTGGGCAATAGCATGCTCCCACAACAAGGGACTACCTTTCTCACCATCCTCTGCCACCCAGACCCTCACCGCAGACACATCAGACTATGCCTGGGGTGCACACCTGGATGGCAGGCGCATACAGGGCCAATGGAGCCCACAGCAAATCCCTCTGCACATCAACCAAAAAGAGATGATGGCTGTCCAGCACGCCTTGATAGCGTTAAAGCCCCTTCTCTCCCCAGGGGCTCTCCTGATCAAAACAGACAACACCACTGTGATGTGGTATATCAACAAGCACGGAGGGACTCACTCCTACCATCTATGCAGGCTGGCTATGGCCGCTTGGCACACAGCCTCTCCCATGCAACTCCACCTGTTAGCACAATTCCTACCAGGTTCTCTCAACTCTCTGGCAGACTAATTAAGCAGAAATCTTCTGGACCCACACAAGTGGCAGCTCAACAGAAGAACCTTCACCCTAATAACTCAGAAATGTGGCACCCCGAAGGTTGACCTTTTTACCTCCCACACCAACCATCAGCTCATCAAATTCTCCATCAGGGAGCATCACTGCATGGCTTGGAAAGTGGATGCCCTCTCCTTCCCCTGGGTCAATCTTTCAGTCTGTGCCTTTCATCCACTATCTCTCATCCCCAGGGTACTGATCAAAATAAAGGAGGAAAACCAAGGACAGTTCTTATAGCTTCAGACTGGCCTCGCCAGCACTGGTACTTCTTACTGCACAGCCTGTCCCCACTGCCACCATGGCATCTTCCTCAGATTCCAAACCTCCTGACCCAGAGGGAAGGGGAATTCATGCATCCCCAATTGCAGACATTCAATTTGGCAGCTTGGCTTATTTCCTAACCCCCGATCAA
The DNA here is from genome assembly GCF_019279795.1 of Protopterus annectens. Classification (NCBI taxonomy): domain Eukaryota; kingdom Metazoa; phylum Chordata; order Ceratodontiformes; family Protopteridae; genus Protopterus; species Protopterus annectens. Next base: position 421,529,405 of record NC_056751.1, read on the forward strand.
TCTGCCAACCTCAGTAAACTGGTTCTAGATGTTATACATGAGGCCAGATGCCCTAGCACCAGAAAGTCTTGTGCTGACAAATGGAAAAGGTTCTGCACCTGGATTCAGGCTAAGGGAGCCAATACGGTACAGCCCTTCCTCCCTCTCATCCTGGATTACTTAGCTGACCTGCTACACAGTGGCCTCTCTTTTTCCTCTATTAAAATTCATGTCTCTGCTATTTCTGCTCATTTTCCCACTGAGCAGTCCCTTTTCTCACACCCTTTGATCAAACAGTTCCTAAGAGGGGCTAGCAACTTGAGGCCACCCAGAAAAGCACCAACCCCAGCTTGGGACCTTAACTTTGTGTTGGAAAAGCTCTCCCTGCCCCCCTTCGAACAAACTTCTCCTGCAGAGCTAAAATTTCTCTCCTGGAAGACAGCTATCCTTCTGGCCATCACCTCAGCCAGAGTTATCTCCGAGCTACAAGCACTCATGGCTGTGGAACCCTTCATCATCTTCCATGCTAAGAGGGTATCCCTGTGGACTAACCCATCCTTCATGCCCAAGGTGGTGTCCAGTGTGGCTCTCAACCAATCCATTCATTTTCCCACCTTTTTTCCTAATCCCCAGAACAAAGCGGAAAAGATCCTGCACTCTCTAGATGTGCACAGACAGCTCAGATTCTATCTTGACAGGACTAAATCCTTCAGAAAGTCTGATCAATTGCTGGTTAGCTTTGCTACAGGGGCAAAAGGCAAAGCCATCTCCAAACAAACCATTCCAAATGGATAGCACACTGTATCCATTTCTGCTGCAAACAACATGGAAAGCCTCCCCCCAAGGGGGGTCAGGACTCACTCCACCAGTGCAGCCTCCACCCCTACAGCTTTCCTCAGAGGAGTCCCCACCAGGGACATCCTAGAGGCTGCCACCTGGACATCTGTTCACACTTTTATCCAACATTACCACCTGCCTCTCTTCTCCAAATCCAGGGCAGGGTTTGCCTCTGTAGTCTTACAGGGCATCCTAGCCACCCCCTAGTTTCCTTGACTGCCTCCACCCATTTCCTTAGCTTTGGGAATTAACCCAAATGTGATGACTGCAACAGTGAAACATGAAGAACATAGTAAGTTGGGTACACTTACCATAAATGTAGATGTTCGAGTGTATTCACTGTTGCAGTCCTGGTTTCCCTCCCTCCATCCCCCTTTTTTCTTTTCTTTTCTTTCTTTGCAAGGGACATATTGGGATTTACTTTCTACTGGTGGGGTTCTTCCACCCAGAACCTGGCTCCTACTTGGGGGCTCCTGATAGGTTAGGGCAAGAAAAACTGATGTAATGGCGTTGGCTGCCTTACTTTATACTACTGATGACCTGACATCAGTCCTGAAGCGACAGCAACCGATACAGAAATACTAAGCCTCTGGTATTCGGGCTGGCCAAGGGCTACACTGGAAGGGATAACCCAAATGTGATGACTGCAACAGTGAATACATTTGGACCTCTACATTTATGGTAAGTGTTCACAACTGTACTTTCCCCTTCCCTTGGTGTCATCTCCTATGTCCGCCTTGGACACTGGATCCCTCTCCAGATCTGGTCACTCATCCCACAGGGATTGCCCATTTGGACATTCCAGGACACAAGCTGACCACATGGTTTCTGCAATTCCAGTGATGCCTAGACAGTCCATGCTGTCTTCCCTGGTCCATCAGATTTTGATAATCATCCCAAAAAGACTCCACTAGAAAAGAATACAAGAGTAAGTGGAAGAGATTTTCTTACTGGATCCATCAGAGAGAATTGGATCCTTTTACTGCACCTGTTCCTGCTGTTTTAGATTTTTTTTGTTTCAGTTTTTCAAGAAGGAGCTAGTTTTTCTGCCAACAAAGTTCAACTAGCAGCCATCTCCAGTTATCACACTGGAGATAATGCTTTCCCTCTAGCTTCCTCCATGTTATGCAAAGCCTTTCTTAAAGGTACCTTTTTGCTTAGACCACCAGTTAGAGATCCTTCTCCACCATGGGACCGTATACTTGTGTTGCACAGTTGGACTCAGCCTCCTTTCGAGCCCCCAACCAAGTCTGATCTCAAGTTTCTTTCTTCGAAGACGATTTTCCTAGTGGCCATATCCTCAGCTAGGTGAGTTTCTGATCTCCAAGCACTGTCCTCAAAATCACCTTACTTGATGTTTCACAAAGATAAGGTTCACTTTACATATTAACCTGTCTTTTCTGCCCAAAGCAGCCTCTTAAGCGAACATCAGTGAAGTAGCCTCTTAAGCGAACATCAGTGAAGTGATCAATTTACATGTGTTCTTTCCAAATTTTTCTAATAAAGGCAAATACATTTCACCTCTTATATGTGCATAGACAGCTTTGTTTTTATCTTCATAGGATAAAGGTTTTAGAAAAACGTACCAGATGTTCTTTGTGTTTCACTGTTGTAGTCATCACATTTGGGTTATCTGCTTGCAGTAGCCCTCAGTCGGCCTGATTATCAAAGTCTTGGGTCCTACGTCGGTTGCTGTCTCATCTTCCATGACGTCAGGTAGTCAGGGGTATAAAGCATGCAGCCGATGCGATTACATCAGTCTTTCTTGCCGTGCGGTGCCCAAAGCAGAAGCAGTTCGCAAGTGCCGGTCGGCCGACTCCTGAAATTTTTGTTTTCGAGTTTCAGAACCAAAGTCTTCAACTAAAGCTAAGTACCCCATTGGGGAAACTTTTTCTTGCTCTAAACCAATGTCAGTAAAAGTCAATAATTGTATTTGTTGTAGAAAGCAAGTACCTCATAAAGATTTTCATTCGTACTGTATTCCTTGCCTAGGCCCTGACCACAATGTACCTCACTGTCGGTTTTGTGCCTTATTTAAACCATGAACTGTTCGTTGTTGGTACATTTTCGCTTCTAAATATTTTGGTGCTCGGTTCAATTATCCAGATATGTCTTCAGTAAGCCACCCGACTACCGACAATCCGAAAAAACGCAAAGATAAAGGCAGAGACAGGCCACCTAGGTCCAAAGCTGCCGACGACACTTCTCCTAAGCTAGTCGCCAGTACTCAGTGAGACGCTTTCGCAGCCCCTGATACCCGCTACTTCAGATTCGCAGGCCTCTACTGAGACCCATTCAGAGTCCAGTATACCACTAGATGCTTCAACTGTGGAACCTGCGGATGTCTCTACCTTGGATGGGTCCGGAGCCGCTGTGCAGGCACCGGCTTCTGATGGTGTATTCAGGCCTACTGACTTGCATATTAAACCGACCCTTCTTCTTCTAGGCCTAAAACTCTAACCATGCCTAAGAAACCAATGCCCAGACCGCATGGTCAGGCCTCTATGCCTAAAAAACAAATGATAAGAATGGCTGAAGACATTATTACTTTAATCAGGGGAAGCCAACCTTCCCCCTCTAAGAGACCTAGGACTGAATTTGCTTATGATACTTCTGACCAGGATTCTGAAATTTCTGTCTCCTCTGATGACCAGGATTTACCCTTATCTAACTATGAGGATTCTGATGCAGAGGACTCTTTTCCCTCTGCTTCACCCCCAGAGGATTTTTCTTTTGGTGAAACCTTGCATACTCTTAGGGAACATTTTCACTGGGAAAGCCAGGACTACTCTGATTCTAAAAAGAGGCTTAGAGATTTCTTACTCCTGCCCCAACACAGGCCTTTAGCTATCCCTCCTGTGCTGGACATTGTTGATGCCTTTTCGGAATCTAGCTTGGCCCGTGACTCTTTACCTCCTGCATACAGAAAACCTGATAGATATTACAGGGTTCCTGATTAAAAATCCTACTGCAGACCCTGCGACTGTTTCACAGGGACCCAAGGGCATTAAGGCTACTACTACCAAAAATCCTACCCCCTCTGATAGAGATTCCAGGGCCCTGGATAGATGGGGTAAGAAGGTATACACCTCTGCAATCTTGGCCATCAGGGCCTTAAATTGCTAGTTTCATACGTTAAAGTATCAGCAGCATATTATTGGATTGCTTAAACGGAAAATGGTGTTGATTCCTGATTGTGCTGAAAATAAGGATTTACAGGATTTAATGCATTCTGCTGAACAGGTTGGAAAACATACTTTGCAGTGTGGTTTTGATTTACTAGAGGCATCTTGCAGGGCTGCTGTCACCGGGTCTCTACTTAGAAGGCATGCTTGGCTTAAGGTGCAATCTTTGCCAGATCATGTTAAAACTAAATTGCTGGATGCTCCCTTAAATCAGGACTGCCTGTTTGGCGACAAAGCAGAAGAAGTTCTTAAAAAGATGGAGGAAAAAGCTAAATCTTTGCAAACTGTTAGAGAGTTCTTACAAGTGCAGCCTCTTAGATTTAGTAGGCATTGGCCCTCAAAAAATTGATCCTTTCCTGCCTCATCCAGGCCTTCTCAGTTCAAACCCAGAACCAGCAGAACACCCAGGCTTCAGTCCCAGGGTACGCATAGGACTAAGCAGTGGGGGGCTCCTACTTCCAAATCAGGGAGTAGTAAGACTCCCCCCTATGGTAAGCTGTCTCAATGACTTAACTTTAAAACTTCCAAACACTTCTCAACTGATAGGCCCCTTTAGGGGGAAAGATTGCTCTGCAAGCAAAAAACTGGGAACTCATTACCCAGGACAAATGGGTTTTAAACATAGTTTCCCAAGGATACAGATTTCACATCCACACGCTACCAACCCCAAACGGTTGGCCAGCTCTACCCCCAAGTCAGTGGGCAGAGGCTCAAAAGCAGGTACTCTCTCTCTCAAGATTAAAGGCTATTCATACTGTGCCAGAAGAGGAAAAGGGACAAGGTTTCTACTCAAGACATTTTCTGGTTCCCAGAAAAGACAACTCATGGCGTCCTATCCTGGATCTATCTATACTAAACACCTTTTTGGTGATTCCAAAATTCAAGATGCTAACTCTTCACGAGTTGCTTCCCATGATAGGCAAAGATGCCTGGTTGGCAACACTGGATTTAAAGGAAGCCTACCTGCACATCCCAATCAGGGAATCTTGCAGAAAATACCTGAGCTTCAAAGCAGGCTGCATGCACTATCAGTTCTCTGCACTGCCCTTTGGCTTATCTACTGCGCTCAGGGTATTCACAAAGTGCCTAGCTCCAGTCATTGCATTTTGCAGGCAAAGAAATATTCAAGTATACCCATACCTGGACGATTGTCTAATTCAGCCAGAAAGCCAGGACATACTTCTGAATCATCTGGCATTTGTACAAAAGGTGTTAACTTGTCTGGGGTACACCATAAACGAAAATAAATCACATCTGGTACCCTGTCAACAAATTATATTCCTGGGAGCAAGCTTGAACACAACTTCCCAGATGGCTTTTCTCACGGCAGAGAAACAAATTCATTTGACAACTTACTTCAAACTAGTGGCCACAAAACCCTGCTTATCTGCAAGGCAAATACTGCAAGCCTTGGGGTTCATGGCCTCGTGCATTCTACTAATTCCGTATGCAAGATTGCATATGTGGAAACTACAATGGTATCTAAAAAGCCTATGGTGTCAACATGTTCAGGATCTAGAAGCAATGATTCCTCTCGTACGGTTAGAATTCCTTTGGTGGGCAGAGGCATGCCACCAAAACAAGGGACTACCATTCACTCTACCCCCTGCCGCCCAAACCCTAACAACAGATGCATCAGACTATGCATGGGGGGCTCACCTGGCAGGGAAGTGCATTCAGGGCAAATGGAACCCAAGTCAAATGCACCTGCATATCAATCAAAAAGAAATGTTAGCTGTACAGAATGCTCTGACAGCCTTCAAGGACCACATTCTTCCAGGACAATTAATGGTAAAGATGGACAACACAACTGTTATGTGGTACATAAACAAGCAGGGAGGGGTACCCATTCTTACCCCTTCTGCAGACTAGCCATGGCTCTGTGGGACACAGCCTTGAGCTACCAAGTGCATCTACAGGCTCAATTCCTGCCAGGAAAACTAAATACACTGGCAGATGAACTAAGCAGAAATCTCATGGACCCACACGAGTGGAAACTGGAACCAAAGATTTTCAACATGTTGATCAACAAATGGGGGATCCCGGATATAGACCTGTTTGCCTCCCCCAGAACTATCAATTGGACAAATTCTGCATAAGGACTCCCCACAAACAAGCTTGGAAAGTGGATGCTCTGTCCTTCAGCTGGAAAAATCTTTCAGTTTATGTCTTTCCTCCTCTGTCTCTCCTCTCCAAAGTGCTACTAAAGATCACACAGGACAAACCAGGGATGATACTGATTGCACCAGACTGGTCATGCCAACACTGGTACTCCCTCTTCCGCAGTGTGTCCCAGCTGGCCCCATGAAACCTACCTCAGAGCCCTACTCTGCTGTCTCAGCAGGAGAGCCAGATTCTGCACCCCCAGCTTCAAACCCTGAATCTGGCAGCCTGGCTAATTACCTAATTTCTCTGTTACCATCCCTCAGTAAACAAGTGTTGGATGTCATTTTGGAGGCAAGGAGGCTTAGTACTAGAAAATCTTATGCTGAAAAATGGAAAAGATTCTGTGCCTGGAACCAAACTCAAAGGATGGCCACAACAGCGCTCAATTAACCTCAGATTCTTCAATACTTAACTGAGATGCTTCACAAGGGTCTTTCCTTTTCCTTCATCAAAATTCATGCCTCAGCCATTTCAGCTCTTTACAACTCAGAACCACCCCTCTTTTCTCACCCACTGCTCAAGCAGCCCCTAAGAGGGGCCAAAAACTTAAGACCGCCCAGGAGAGCCCTAACTCCAGCCTGGGACCTTAATTTTGTATTGGAAAAACTCACCTTTCCCCCTTTCGAGCCAGCTGCAACTGCAGAGTTAAAATTCCTTTCTTGGAAAACAGCTTTCCTTTTAGCAATCACTTCAGCAAGAAGGGTATCTGAATTACAAGCCCTTATGGCAGTGGAGCCTTTCATCATCTTTCATGCGGACAGGCTGTCCCTCAGGACCAATCCCTCTTTCATGCCCAAGGTGTTATTCAGTGTGGCTCTTAATCAGTGCATTCATTTGCCAACCTTCTTTTCTAATCCACAGAACAAAGGGGAACGGATACTGCATTCCTTAGATGTGCACAGACAACTTAGATATTACTTGGACAGGACTAAACCTCAGAGGAAATCTGAACAACTGCTGGTGGCATTTGCTGCAGGGGCAGAGAGAAGAGCTATTTCAAAACAAACCATTTCTAAATGGATAGGCCATTGCATTCATTTCTGCTATACGTGCCATGGAAAACCTATCCCACAGGGGATTAGACCCCATTCAACCAGGGCTGCATCTACCTCTACAGCCTTTCTCAGAGGTGTCCCTACCAGAGACATCCTAGAAGCTGCTACCTGGAGTTCCTTACATACTTTCACCAAGCATTGCCATTTGCCAATTTTCTCTAAATCCAGAGCTGGCTTTGCCACTGCAGTCTTGCAGGGCCTTATAGCTGGTCCTAATGCTATTTAAATTCCTCCTCCCATCCTTAGCTTTGGGAATCTACCCAAATGTGGTGACTGCAACAGTGAAACACGAAGAACATAGCACAGTTGTGTACACTTACTATAAATGCAGATGTTCGAGTGTATTCACTGTTGCAGTCCTGGTTACCTTCCCTCCAGCCCCCTGACTTTATTGGCTCTACCTCTATTCTCCTTTACTATACGTAAAAGCTTTTTGGTGTATTTGCTTTTTTGTTGGAGGTATAACCTTGTGTGTGTGTGTGTGTGTGTGTGTGTGTGTGTGTGTGCGTGTGTGTGCGTGTGTGTGCGTGCGCGTGCGTGTGTGTGCGTGTGTGTATATATATATATATATATAATTGCTTCCCATTAAGGGGGACACCTGACATCTGAGGCAAGAAAAACTGATGTAATGGCGTCGGCTGCATGCTTTATACCCCTGACTACCTGACGTCATGGAAGATGAGATAGCAACCGATGCAGGACCCAAGACTTTGATAATCAGGCCGACTGAGGGCTACTGCAAGCAGATAACCCAAATGTGATGATTGCAACAGTGAATACACATGAACATCTACATTTATGGTAAGTGTACACAACTGCACTTTGTTTGTCTTGCTTGTCCCCAACAGATTGGGAAAACCAGTTTCCAAAGTTACCTTGGCTAAATGGTTGACAGATTGCATTTCATATGTTTATTTTTAACAAGGCTTGCCTTTACTGAAACCTCCAAAAGCTCACTCCAGTAGATCTATGGCTACTTCATCTACTTTCTAGGCCAGAGTTTTTGTTGATGATATTTGTGCTGCAGCCACTCGGGTCCAATGCCCATATTTTATTACTCATTACAAACTGGATCTCATTTCCAGAAGAAAAGCTGTCTTTAGTTCTGCGGTACTCTGGAACATCCATGAGTGAGGGCTACCTGAGGTTATCATAGCTGGGGACTCTGTTCCATTCATTGAGGAATTAATGAAAATGACGACAGCATATATAAAAGTTAAATACTTACCATAAGTATACATCTAGGTTATTCATTTTCTTCTTCCTCAATTCCACCCCTTCTCCCTTTCCATTTCTTTTGGGAGTGATCTGATAGAAATATTGGAACCACTGTTCCTATTTGAGTCCCTATTCTGTCTTTGTCTTTATCTTTTAGGTGGGCTATAACCATTTTTTTCTGCTTGACCAGCAAGCTCGATCTGAGGTAATACAGGGGTCTGGGGCATTGTGGGTAAAGGGAGGAGCTCAAGAATCTGATCTAATAGTCTGAAAGAAATGTGGCCAAGCCAGATCTGAGGTCTGATCTGAGATGCATTCGTTGAGGAAGAATAAAAGTGAACAACACAGATGTATAGTTATGGTGAGTACATAACTTTTATTTTTGTAAAACAGACTTGGAAACAGTCAGACATCTTGCTGCTGGGGGTGATACACTAAATAGCAGAAGGCCTGAATACTGACAGGCATAATAATGTGGCAAGACTGTTGCATTAGGGATTGTGCAAACATTGCAATGTTGAAGTAGCTGAGAAGCCTTGGAAACATGAGCCACAAAGCATTATAGAAAATTATGAAGTTTATATTACAAGGAATCACTCATTACCAACAGTTCAAAAAATAGAGGCGAGAAAGCCAGATATAGTAGTCTATGAAAAGACAAAAGTAGGATTGATCGTTGAAATTGCTACAACCAGTGATTACCAGTGTCTTATATACAGAGAGAGAGACAGTCATAAAATACCAGGATTTGCAGGCAAAAATGAGAGCAATGTGGAAGAAAGATACCCAGACAGTTCCATTAGTAGTAGGAGCAGTGGGTCTCATAAAAAAAATATTTACAGTCATATTTAGGTATGTTACCAGTACATAAAACTCTGTATGAATTGCAGATAGAATCAGTTCTGGACACAATGCAGGCGCTGCGAAGAGCATTTTTGGCTAACTTCAAAGATTGAAACAATACTAACTTCTTATACTTTAATCATACTTTGACTTAGAAATGGGGTCCTTTCCCATTGTGGTATTAGAAACTCAAAAGACTTGGAGAAATTAAATCAAGAATAAGCTGCAGGGTTTTTCTTAAATCAAACGGCTTTATTCAAAGATGGGTAGGTACAATAGTCATGAAAATTGCTTTTTCAGAAAAAGCCATTTTCATGGCTACTGTGCTTTTCCATCTTTGAGTAAAGACTCTGCATCTTCATTTTTTTGTAATTCAGCAAGAAGGATTTGTGAGTTACGGGCCTTAAAGTGTCTCATGTCACTGATAGAAAAGGAGCTGGAGCTTGTACTGGTGATTGAAAAGTACCAACTAGATGTAGTTGGTCTAATGTCTACATACACACAGCATTGGTTTTGGAACCAGACTTCTTGATTGAGAGTTGTGTCTCTGATACTCTGGAGTTGCCCTTCATTAGAGGCCCCAGGCAGGTGTGGGAGTACTCCCAAGGCCCTGGCTGTGTGCTGTACAGTTGAAATTTGTGCCTGTGGAAAAGAAGGTTGCTCCAGTGCAACTGTGAGCTGTAGAAAGGAAACACTGACTGACTGTGCCTATGCACCTAATAGCTATTCAGCCATATATGGCCTGCTTTGTGAGTGCAGGTGCAATGCTGTACATGGTACAGTGTCCTAACTCACTATTCCTACTGAGTGAATTTAATGCTCATGTTGAGTGGTAGAGTTACCTGGATGGAACATGACTGAGAAGTATGGATTGCCTGATTTAAAGCAGACGGGTGAATTGTTATTGAAATTCTGTACTAGTCATAACAAGCAGCATGTTCAGTAAAATGCTGCACTCAAGTGTTCCTGGTACTAGACCATTCTTGGCTGCCTTGGACCAGAAGGCTGTGCTTAACATTATAGTTGCATTATCAGACCTGAGACCATGTGTTCTGGACACTCTCACAAGAAATGCTGAGCTACCAGTTGAATTGGGTCAGACAGACAGGGTGGAATGTAGACTAATCTAGGAAGCCCAAAAAGTATGAATGCCTAGCAAATGCTTCTGTGCAGAGAGAGTTCAACTTCCACCTCTATAAGAACTTCTCTCTATTAGCAGAAACCCTAACACCTGCTGTCGGATACCAGTTAACCAGTCAGGTTAAAACAAGAGGCTTTCTTTTACAGTTCGGATAGGATGGTTTCCAGATTTGAACAGTGGATAATGACACCAAGAAAGCAGTGGTTAAGGCCATCACTAAAGCAAAAACCTTGTTAGTGGAGGAATTTTGTGAAATCTTAGAGAATGACTTTTGAATGTCCTCAGAAGATTCTATTAGACTATCCTGTGACTCATGAGGAGTGAGTGACACATTGCCCAGGCTGTCCTTAGAAATACCTCATATGGGGACATTGTCAGAAATTAAAAGGGGTACTTCATCTCATTCAGTCCTGGATAGTTGGAAGATAATTAATCCTTTGCTAAGTGAAGTCTTTTATGTTTCTAGAGAGGTTTCTCCCAAATCCTCTATTAAGAGCACACCTTATGTAATTTCTAATGTCTCATAAATGGTATGAGTTTAAAAAAAAGAAGTAAACAACAAAAGTTCTTTTGATGATGAACTATACACTGGTTTTACCTTCAACAGCATATCTGTTGAAAGTGAATTTATATTGGAGCTTTAGAAATTGTATTTTAATTGCTAACAATTAATAGTTTTATGGTTAAAGTTCTGCAAGCAGGCCCAGTGTATCAGCAAATGAATTGTATGTCTGTTCAAGGGTTTTCCAGTGACACATGACAAGATTGGGTAACATACAGATGATTTATGATATTGTACAAACAATGTAATTTATGCATATCATATTTTCACAATATTTCAAAACGGCAATGTTCTTCACATGCCTGAAGAAGAGAGTGCTGCAGTGAACTGTAAAGTGCCAGTGACTGCAGAGTCACATGCTCAGAATCCTTTGCTGCTGTCTAACTCTCTTAGCTGGGCCCTGTAGTAGTGAAAATATGCACCAGCCTTCTGATTAGTTCTCCCTATCCTGCATAAAAGCACATAGCAAAACACTGTCGTCAGCACCTGTTGGTGGGATGGTATCTCACCTTGGCTTGTAGACTGTTCAAGGGTTGTACCTGCCAAAAAAGATGTCTTCCTGATTTTGAAGGCTTTGGTGAAAAAGCTGCTTCTGGGCCCTGTCCTCTTCCCATCAAACAGAAGATTTCTTTATCTAAACAAGCAAAGGTGAACAGGGTTTTATCCCTCTTTGCAGGGAGCCAGTGCTTGTCTGGTAGAGAGGCTTTGCTGTACCAGCAGATTGTTTCTCCTGAGCATTAATCAAGCTGACAGACATTTTGAGCTACTCCTTCAGTCCTTTCTTAGTGATGCAAACTTAGACAACTTATCTGGACAAGTTCCTATGAAAGTAGATCATTGTGGATATTGGATAGTATTCTGTTTGATACTTAGCTGTGGTACTTCCCATTATTAATTCATTGCAGTAAAGCAGTTGGGAGGTGTTGGTGGACATGTTCTCTTACCTAATGCATTGCAGAGCCCTATGTGAATTCCTGCCATTCAAACAACTGCATGTCTTATTACAGAGCTTGGGGAAGAAAGACAAAAACTCAGTTTCATCACTGGTTAATAAGAGAGGAAGGTTTGGATTCAGGTATTCAGGTCTGTAATTCTACGGGACACCCTCCTCCATTGAAGCCAGTGAACTCCCCAAAAGGGTAGAGTGACAGCTAACTCCTTATCAGTGTCTGGTTTCTGATGCAGACTTCTCAGTACTGCTGGATTTCTTGGACAAGGTCTTGGAAGGTATTCAAGCTGCCCATACATCCAGGTGGAAGCTGTTCTCAAATTGAGACGAGCTACACCCTATACCACACCTTTCAGTCAGGTTACAGGCAGTCTTGACTTGCTTCAGGCACACCTCTATGATTTGGGTGTCTAGTATTCCATGGTCACGATGTGTCATTCAGAACTTTGTACAAATTGTGACATTTTGGATGGCAGAATTCTGCCCTAGCATTGGTTAGTCAAATAGAGTTTAAATATGTCTTGCATCTCTGACTTCCTTTGAAGAACTCCCTTTCTTCTTTGGGTTTCTGACTTCACAGTCATCCAGTTTGATCCAGCTAGCTTAGCAGTATTGAAGTTCAAGTTGAAAAATGTTTTTACATCCAGATGTTTAATAAATAACATGTATTCTTAGTATGTGTGTTCCATTTGATTCTATGGAAGTACTGGTGCACCACGTAACATGCTGTTCACTGTAGCACATCACATGCACTGCCTATAAAGGTTTATACCCCTGTGTTACATCCCTGGTTTTAAAAGTCAGAAAATAATTTATGTACTTCTATATGAGGTAGCACATGTATTGCACTGATTAATGAGAATTAGTTTTGCATTGTACTAAGCATGCCATGTGCTGTTTACACATTAAAATTAAACTTTTGTATGTATTCAAAATACATTTCAGCAACAGAAACTTTTTCAGCCTTTTATAATCATTTTAACTTTGGAGCAGTCCATATACAGTAGACTCCCTTTTATCCTGTTTTGATGGGACTGGACCAGAGGCTAGATAAACAAATGTCTGGCTTGTCAGAAAAAGCATACAAAATAGGGACACATTTTAAATATTGTTATTAGAAGCTTAGAAAGTTACTAGAATAAAATGTCTTGTGTTACCATGCATTTTCTGAAGGATATGAAGTCTGAAACTCAGGTGGTTGTCATTATTTAGTGAATTTGATCCTTACTGATTTGCCACAGAAGTCCAGAAAACCACAAATTTTATGAAGAACGGCTCCAAAATATGAGGCAAAAATGTGGACATTTAGCAAAAGTCTGGACAGTTGAGAGGTGCAGCAATACACACGCATGCGTGTACACACACACACACACACACACACACACACACACACACACACACACACACACGCACATATATATATTTTCACATTCATACAGCAACAAACAACTAGTTTAATTTCCATGCACACACCTACTGCCTCACACAGAAACACAAGCAAACACATACACACATGCCTTCTCTTTCATACAGCAATGAATGGCTAGTTTAAGTTCCATACATACCTACTCTCTCACACTAATGGAACTGCTGGTTTAAAACACACACACACACACACACACACACACACACACACACACACACACACACACACACACTATTACCATCTCTTTCAACGAAATGGCTAGTTTGAAGTCCACTCATGTGGACTGTGTTTACTTCTGTACTGGTGCACGTGTTTGGAATGCATGTATGGTCCTCCTTAAAGGAGAAGCTGCCAGCACCATGGAGTGAAAAAGTTTTTTTTTTTTTCTTTCATAAATTGTTGAAGCCTCTCAACTTGCAGCTTCAAAAATGGGAGGGCACTTGCCCCCTCTTGCCCTATGGTTCCGACTCCCTTGCAGTGAGCACTGCCCCAATGACACCATTCACTTTTATTTCCAGGACCTAGGATGAACGCCATGAGTCCACAAATGGGTTATATGCTTCTTAAGCACAATTTTTGTTTTTGGCTTAACTCTTCCAACCAGGCAGAAATCTACAGCAGGACTGGAAGTGGAAACTCTGGAGACTGCTGAAGTATGTTGCTTTTTAAGAGTAGTATTTCTTAGCTCTGGTCCAAAAGTGCAAGCCAAGTAACTTTTGGAGTGAGTGAGTGAGTGAGTGTGTGTGTGTGTGTGTATGTGTATTGTTTCTTTTTTTGGGGGGGGGGGGTACAGTCATTGACCGAAACTCTTGTACTGTACTTGCCTGGTAGCATTGGGACATTACTTGGGGTTTTATACAGGAAACTGAAAGGATACCTGATACCTGCAGTCATCTAGACTAGTCACTCTTATCCAGTCTTGCTTTAACCTGGCACTTCGGAACGTCTCGGCTTATTGTTTTAATCTTAAAATGTTAAAATATTGAAACAAAAATGAACTTGCAATACATAAAATAAAATCTGCAAGTTCATTTTTGTTTCAATATTTTAACATTTTAAGATTAAAACAATAAGCCTAGATGTTCCAAAGTGCCCGGAGAAGGCAGAACTGTTGATGTTCATCATGTTTCACTGTTGCAGCCCTTACAAATGGGTTATCTGGCTCCCGGTAGCCTGCAGTCAGCCAGAATACCAAAGTCCTTGGTATATGACGTCAGCTGCCTCCGGATTAAGCCTGATGCCAGGACATCAGGTACAAAGGCAGGCAGCCGACATCATTTCCTCAGTCTTTCTTGCCACGGAGCCCAATGCAGAAGCAATTTGCATGAGTGCCGGTTGGCCGATTACCTTCTTTTTGTATTCCAACTTATAAAGTTGAAGACATCCTCAGATAAGTACCCCGTTGGGGACCCTTTTTTCTTGCTTTAACAAATTTCAGAGAAAATTAACAACTGTCTTGCCTGTGGAAAACAGATTCCGCATCGTGATTTAAATTCTTACTGTATTACTTGTTTAGGCCTTGATCACGACATCCCAAATTGTGATCTCTGCACCTCTTTCAACCCTTGTAACATACGCCGTAGAGCTAGGATTTTGTATAAGCACTTTGGAGTTTGGCCTGAGTTTGTCGGTATGGCGTCCTCTGGTCTCCCGACTTCACATGTTCCCAAGAAGCGTAAGGATAAGGACCGCAACAGGCCTAGGGTTAAATTAACCGAAGACACCTCTTTTTAAATTGGTTGTCGGTTCAGCAGTAGCCAATGAAGCGCTTCCTTTGCCCTGCAGACCACGGATGTTCAGCAGCAGGCGCCTTCGGAGGCCCTCCATTTCACAGGCTTCATTGCCTTCGGACCCTCTGCCTGTCGCCACCTCTGATGGATCTGGGGCCGCTAAGCAGGCGCCGGCTTCGGAGGCCTCTTTTCTCCGCCCGGAGACCAGATCCAGACCGATTACCTCAGTTCACACTTCGGCAGTGGCTAGGCCTCCTGAGTCCCCTCCAGCTTTCCAGCAGGCCTGCCAGCTGAAAATCTATCCCTAAACAGGCGCCGGCCTTCCCTCAATTGCCTCAGGCTCAAATGGTTAAGATGGCTAGTAATCTTCTGACTGTTATCAGGGGCTGTCAGCCACCTCCTTCTAAGAGGGCTAGGGAATTGTCCCTGTATGTTTTGTCTGTCTCAGACTCAGAGGTTTCCAGTGCCTCTGCTGATGAAGAGGGACACTCTCAGCTTTTTTCTGGTTTTGAGGATTCTGATGCTGAAGACTTTATCCCTTCAGCCTCTCCTCCTGAAGATTTTTCATTTGGGGATACTCTGAATACCCTCAGGGAGCATTTCAGATGGGAAAGTCAGGACTACCCTTAGTCTAAGAAGCGGATTAGGGAATTCTTGGATTTGCCTCAGCATAAGCCTTTGGCTATTCCTCCAGTTTTGGAAGTTATTGATGTTTTCATGGAAAATTCTTTGACTCCTAATTCTGTTCCTCCTGCTCCCAGAAAGCCTGACAGGTATTATAGAATTCCTGATTCTCATCAGTTCCTTTTCAAAAATCCTATTGCTGATCCAGAGATTATTTCTCAGGGCCCTAAAAGGGTGTTATGGCCACTGTTGCTAAAAATCCTATTCCTTCTGACAGGGAATCTAAGGCCTTAGGTGGAGTAAAAAGGTTTATACTTCTTCCACCCTAGCTGTTAGGTCTATTAATTGTCTCTTTCATATGGTTAAGTATCAGCAACATATTTTGGAGGCCATTAAGGCAAAAATTGTTGGTGTTCCTTCCCTGATGGAGAATAAGGACATGCAAGACTTATTGAATTCTGCTGCTCTGGTTAATAAACATTCTTTACATTGTGGGTTTGACACTTTGAAGGCTTCTTGCAGAGTAGCAGCCACTGGTTCTTTTATCAGAAGACATGCTTGGCTCAGGGAACAGCCCCTTTCTGAACCTGTAAAATCTAAATTACTGGATGTACTCTTGCATAAGGACAATCTTTTTGGAAGCAAAGCAGAAGAGGTGTTGAAGAAGTTGGAGAATAAGGCTAAGTCCATGCAAACTAAGTACTTCCTGCAAGTTCAGCCTCCTCATTTTAGCAGATATTACTGTGGTGCTGCGGTAGCATTCTCACCTCACAGCAAGACGTTGTCCCGTTTGATTCTCAGCTAGAGCGTCTTCTGTGAGGAGACATGCATGAATGGGCGTACCTTCGTTGAAGGTTGTGCGTCAGGGCTGGCATGTAAAAATCCACTGCCAATCATTAGTGGACCAGAATTCCACTGTGGCGACCCCTAACCAGGAAAAGCCGAAAGACACAACAACAACAACCCTTCTAAGAGTTGGACTTTTCCTGACCCTAGTAAACAAGGTCGCACTAGATCTAGGGGCTACAGGGACAGACTTCCAACCTTCGAAAAGGCTAAACACTGGCAGACTTCATCTTCAAAATCAGGGAGTTCTAAGCAAACTTCCCAAGGCAAACATTCTCAATGACTCCACTCCGGCCTTCCCCTGCTTGCCTCTGCGGGCCCAGGGTTTCCTTTGGGGGGAAGGTTAGCCATTTTTGCAGAGTCTGGCACACTATCACAGACGACAAATGGGTGCTAAAAATAGTATCCCAAGGCTACAAATTCTCCTTTCACACCTTCCCAGTCCTCCAAGGATACCCAGATATTCCCCCACTTCAGAGGGCAGATGCAGAAAAACAAGTTTCTTTTTTGCTAAACCTGGGAGCAATAGAGCCAGTTCCTGCACTAAATATAGGCCAGGGTTTTTACTCAAGACTTTTCCTGGTCCCGAAAAAAAGGGGGCACCTGGCGCCCTATTCTGGATTTGTCCATTCTAAATACTTTTCTGGTGATTCCCAAATTCAAAATGCTCACTCTTCAGCAGTTACTGCCAATGCTGGCCAGGTATTCCTAGCTGGTGACTTTGGACCTAAAAGAAGCTTACTTACACATCCCTTTAAGGGAAAGTTGCAGGCAGTTCCTTCGTTTCAGGGCAGGAAACAGACACTTCCAATTCACTGGTAGCGAGTCTGAACACAGCCGCCCAGATGGTATCTCTCCCTCAAGAGAAACAGATGGATCTTTCGAATTACTTCAAGAACCTGGCAAGCATGACCCAGCTCTCTGCAAGGCAATTCCTGGGATTCATGACTTCATGTATTCTGATGATTCCATATGCCAGACTGCATATGAGGAAAATACAATGGTACCTCAAAAACCTTTGGTGTCAACACACTTAGGATTTGGACTTGATTCTTCCTCTGATTCCCTGCCTGCAGACAGAGTTCCTTTGGTGGGCAATGGCCTGTGCACAGAACAAAGGCCTACCTTTCTGTCCACCTCCTGCCAACCAGACTCTCACCATGGATGCCTCGGATTACACTTGGGGAGCACATCTAGTGGGCACATGCATTCAGGGGGCTTGGCGCTATCAGCAAGCTCAATTGCACATAAATCTGAAGGAAATGATGGCAGTTCAGCAGACCTTGATAGCTTTCAAGCATCTTCTCTCTCCTGGTACTGTTCTAGTCAGGACAGACAACACTACAATCATGTGGTACATCAACAAGCAGGGAGGGACTCACTTGTGTACCCCCTGTGCAGACAAAGCATGAGACTATGGTCCATAGCAGCTTCTCTGGGCATTCATCTGATAGCCCAGTTTTTTCCAGGAAGGCTCAACACCTTGGCAGACTGGTTGAGCAGGCAGGTCCTGGATCCTCACGAGTGGCAACTAAACAAGACCATCTTTCATTGCATTATTCAGCGTTGGGGCACTCCCCAGGTGGATCTCTCTTCTTCTCCAACCAACCACCTTCTTCCAACCTTTTGCACCAGGGATCATGACAACAAGGCTTGGAAAGTGGATGCTCTGTCCTCCTCCTGGACACAGCTATCGGTCTTCTTCCCAGAGTGCTGTTAAAGATAAGGGACGAAAAACCAAGGGTCATCATCATAGCTCCAGACTGACCAAGGCAGCATTGGTATCCACTTCTGCACAGTCTCTCCCAGTCTCAGTCTTGGCATCTTCCCCTGATACCAAATCTCTTGGTTCAGGATGGAGGAGAGATTCTGCATCCTCACCTTCAGACTCTGCATTTGACTGCCTGGCTCATAATTTAAACCTTTCTCAACAGGTGATTGAGGTCCTTCGTGAGGCCAGGAGGCCTAATACTTGGAAATCTTATGCAGATAAGTGGAAAAGATTCTCCATTTGCATGCAGACTAGAGGGAGAAGACCCATCTCAACCTACTCTCCCTGTAATTCTTGATTATCTGGCAGGTTTACTTAATGGCGGACTTTCCTTCTCTTCTATCAAGATTCATGCTTCAGCTATTTTTGCCCTTGTTTTGTAAGTCCAGGGCTGGTTTTGCCACTGCAGTGTTGCAGGGCATTCCTACCAACCATTAATCAGTGGTGTTCCTCCTCCCTTTTTGTTTTTTCCTGGGCTTTGGGAATCAACCCATTAGTAAGGATTGCAACAGTGAAACACAATGAACATAGTAGAGTTGTGTACACTTACCATAAATGTAGACAGATCTCCCAACTGTCCCGAATTACTCATTTTTTACCGAGTTTTGGGGTCCAAATGAAGGGGTGCCACGATTCCCGAGTGGCACCCCTTCATTTCCGATTTCTTCTCTTTTGTTTTTTTTTTTATTTTTTTAATTTTTGCGCTGTTGGAGTTGACGTCATCCCGTACACGATGACATCAGCTCCATCAGCACTACCAGCCAGTCGGAATTGAGCTTAAGGAGCTCACGTCATCATTTCCGGCTGGCTGCAAGCAGGCAGGAAGTAAACATTTGCTGCCGAGAGAAGAATGCTGGCTTTGCAGGCGGGAAATGCTGTTTCGGACAGAAACTGCTGCTGAGAGAGTGGTGCTTTGAACTATTGCTGCTGCCGACATGACTTTGGTGCTGCCTGCCATTTGGGAGAGAAGAATGCTTGCTTTTCTTCAGTTTAGGGACTTTGCTTTGAACAGTTGCTGCTGCTGCCGACATGATTGCCATTTGGGAGAGAAGAATGCTGATTAGGTAAGGAACAAAATAAACACATATGCAAATGGCATACAGTACACTTGAATTCTGCTACTGTTTGTACACTGTCTTATTGCATATAATAGCCATTGGCAAGCTTAATATGAAGGTATGGTGCTTTTTGGATTATTTTCCATTCCTTTTATGGAAATTTGTTATTGATTATGCTCCTAAATATTATTTAACAGAAAGCAGTTGGCACAGATATTTTTTCTTCTAGCAAAATAAATACATTCATTTCTACAAATGATTTTCCAAGCAATAAAGGCAGACAACATTCACCTCTTTTCAGAGTCTGGTTCACTTCCTAGTTTTTTAAAAGTTCTGTGGCCATGAACAACTACATATGAAAATCTAAATTATGTTTGAAATGTCTGTCATATGGCTTTCATCTGGCACACAAAAGTGGAAACCATAGCTTTAAAAATAGGCAAAACATGATATATTCATTCCTGGGTCATAAGTAAAAACAGATCTTTTCAGTTTAGTTAATGTATCTAATTGTCCAAGAAAGACCAAATAGTGCATGTAGAAATGGATATAGTCCTACTATATAAATAACCAAATCATTATTTTTACCGGAGGTGAACAGAAACTGAGATTTTTTTTTAAAATGTTTTTATTACTTCAATAACATTCTGGGCCAAAGTTTTCAGTCATAAGGATTTCTACAAATTCTGATATGCTAAATGCCATTTATAAGATAAAAATAACCTGCTACTAATTATAACAAGGAAACTGGATATGAAACTTCAATGAAGTTGTTATTTTAGCCAAAATAAACATCAGCTGGAATTTGTATTTTGTTTATTTCATTACAGTGAGAAAGTATTTCAGTTCTATACCTCATTTTATGATGTGAGAAGAAATTATGCTTCATGAATGTATCATCAGTCATGGAAAGGCTGCAGGGGGACTCTGGTGCCATATTTTGGTTGTCTGTTGTTCAGTTTGTGTTCAAAAGTTGGTATCCCACAATTCCATTGGAGTGGGTGGGGTTATGTAATTATGTATGCAAATTAGATGTTAATCAGTGTACAGATTTGTACCTATATTTCATGGCCCTTGTCCAGATTTTTGATGTTTCCAGGTTGAGAGGTATGAATGTAGATGTTTAAGTGTATTCACTGTTGCAGTACTGGTTTCCCTCCCTTCCATCCCCCCTTTTTTTCCTAGGACACAGACTGCATTTTTTTGTTTTCTTTACCTGGTCTTACCTTTTTTGGGGGCTCCTGACAGTTATGGCAAGAAGAAAGGATGTCGGCTGCCTGCCTTTGTACCTGACGTCTTGGCGTCAGGCTTAATCCGGAGGTAGCCGACGTCATATACCAAGGACTTTGGTATTCTGGCCAACTGCAGGCTACCGGGAGCCAGATAACCCATTTGTAAGGACTGCAACAGTGAATACACTTGAACATCTGCATTTATGGTAAGTGTACACAACTGTACTTTCTTCTCTGTTTTCTGTTGCTATGGCTACAGCAGAAATTTGATGGGCGGTTGAAGAGAGACTGGATAAGAGGGAGTCTGCTGTAGGTCATCAGTTTCTTAAATGGTGTACCACTTGTAATGAACTTAACAGGAATGACTACAGCTTCACTTAAAAACACAACTTAAGAGTCTCCCTGTGCAACTCTTAACTGTAGTAGTTTTCACAGTTTGTTTTATTGTAACAGGTCTGGTTGTGACACCTTTAGTCACCATTCCTCTTGCCACTTTGACATGTTAATCTTTTTCTGGGTCCACAGGATCTGCTCAGTGGCTCCCCTTCTGAACCCAACTTACCTATTAATTCCCTTATCAGGACAACAGCACTTCAAAAAACTTCAACGGCACCTCTAAATGAATACAAAAAAACAAAAAATTAAAAAGGTCATGCTGACAAACCAATTAGTAAATATTACAAGAAAAACCTAGCCAAACTAGAGTTTTCACTATGCGATACCATAAACCTCCTGGAATAGAGACCTATGAGATGTATGCAAATGACCCCTTAAGGACATGAAGTGTTTCAGCTGTATGGCCTCTGAATGTCCGGTGACTTTTCACTTTTTTCTTTTTAAGTCTTTATGGACAGATTCAGGCCAACAAAGCCAAATGCCATTAGCTGTGGACATGTACGTTTCGGCCTTCTTATGACCTTGTCGGCACAGTATAAGCAGACTGTTTGGCTGTACTCTAGAAACACATGGTCTTAAACCCAGCTGATGTCCATAACCATTAAGGTGTCTGCAAAAATATCCCAACTAACAAAACAAAACCAAAAAGTAAAAAGGTCACACAGACAAACCAGGCCACCCTCCCACCCCCACTAATATTTCCATCTGTGTTTATTTCTTTCATGCATTTCCTTTACTTGGTGAGGATTTTCAGGCATGAGAAATTGTTGTTGTTATGATTATTATTATTAACATTTGATTAGTGAGAAAGTCCAGCTGTGTAGGAGCCTATTTTTCGGTGGAGGCCCAAGGAGAAAAGCTCCAAAATATTACAAAATATTTTAAGAACAGTAATTTTATAATCTTCAAAAACAGTACAAAAAAATCTACAGTTTAATTATACCAAATTATAATATGAAAACATTGTTTAAGAACAGATACAAGTTAGATAATGTAATTTTTAGAGAAATTTTAGCCAGTTTATAGAAACATTTAAGGAAAATTAGTGTAATACAAACGGGAATTGCTATATGAAATGAGAGAAAATCAGGCTTCTGGTATATTTAGAGAAGAAGCCAGGCAGTAGAGAAATTGATAGAAGTAGGGAAGTGAGTGAGGAACAGAGGAGAGTAAGGAGATTTATTGTATTAATAGGTACTTGTTCACATTTAGGGATATCGTTTATCCTGATGTTGAGTAAGAACAGAGCCAGCTTATGGTAGTGAAGTCTTTTAAAATGGCTTTGAAGGATTGGAGAGAGGGTATTGATCTGATGAATACAAGTAAGGAGTTCCAGGCTTTAGCAACATTGTACTGGTATAAACAGTGCCTAACAGGTTTGGTAGGTTTATTGGCAGACAGGTGTTTTTGGTCATTGTGTCATAATGACTGACTGGGTACATAGTTGTGTAGAATGTTATTTAATTGTGGACAAGCAGATGGATGCTGATCATTTTGTAGTTGGTAAGAAGATGTAAATGTGTTATTTGATTGGGGTAGCTGTAACCAATTTAGGCTTTTTAGTGCAATATAGCGATGAGCTCTTAAAGGGGTATTTGCTGCAAATTTAGCAACTTTGTTACAGCATTGTTCAAATTTTGATTTTTGTGATGCCTGGAGGTTAGTAAGAATATGAGTGCCATAAAGAAGTATGGGGAGTAGATAAGTAGTTGCAAGTGTAGTTTTAGTTGTGTTGGTGACAAATCTTTTGAGTCTTTAAAGCATTCCTAGTTTTTGATGAGCTTTTCTTATGCAGGTTGAATTTAAGATGATCATCCACTATCATCCCTAATAATTTGCTGTGAAGTGACTTCAGTGGTTGTATTTCAAGAGAAAAGATTTTTAAATTTTGTTTTTTAACGAGAGAGGGATTTGGAGAAAAAGTAGATTTTTTTAAGGGTTGAGCATGAGTTGTGAGTTATAAAGCCATGATTCTGTGGCTGTTAAAGCTTCCTAATTTAGAAAAGTAGTTGAAGTAGGCTATTTGGTCTTAAAGTTTCTACCCATCAACAGCTGAGCTACTAAGGGATTATGTTCTTGCAGTGGTGTATTCTAGAATAGTTGGATGACAATTGTCAAAGCTTTTCTCAGCTGTTTGGGAGTTCTGTCCACCTGACCACTTGACTGAGGATAGTGTGGACTGGACAGAATTCCCATTCATGTACAGTTTGTTTAAGTTTTTTACTTGTATTTTGTGGACCATTGTCAAATATGATAACAAGACCATCAGATGTTCCTATTATCGACAATATAGACTTTAATACACTAATCACACTTGGTACTTCTTGAGTCTGTTAGTGTAATTATTACAACTTGGTTCTTGTTGAGTCTGTTATAATTATTTAACGGAACCTGGAATAACATTTATGCCTGTTAGTCTAATTATTTCAAGTAACTTGGAATGATCTCACATATGAGATATCGGACTTGTCTGAAGCAGATCAGCACACAGTCATCTTCATAAGTGATCCACAACTGGGTATGCTGCCATTTTTTCCTTTTGAGTATTAATGATATGCATTGCCGATAACCAATATGAGTACTATTTGTTCTCTCATGAATTTATATTCCTGGCCAGAATACATCTTGCTCTTGTTTTGCACTTTATTATTTGCAGATGTGACTTGTGTATCCTGTGAAGTATTTACTTTTATTGGGAACTATTATATTGTCAGCTTTGAACATCAGTGATTGGAAAAACTTATTTCTTCCTTGAAGGAAAATAAGGCTAAATTCTTTCCTTGATGATGACTCTCTACAGGCCACCCTTTTATTGTAATAGCCTTCAGTGGTTGCTTTTCTAAATCAATATCAGTACATTTTTGTTTTTTACTTTTTTTTTTTTTTAACTTTGGTAAGTGTAGCATTCTTTTTTTTTTCTTCCCTGGTGAGTGCTGTTTGCAACATATCTTCTGTGTGAAGTCCCTTGCCTGGTCTATGTATAACTTTCAAATCTTCTTCCATAGATTGTGGCATCTCTGTCATCATGGAGGTGCCATGGACTAACACTTTTAGTATGCTTTTCAAGCATTTGTGTTCTTTTTCCACCCGATTTTTAAAAGTAAACATCCATGTAATTTGTCTTGTCCATAAACTGTTAACAGTTCCTTTCATATCTGAGCCTCTTAATTCTGCATCTGTAAATGCTGTTGACCTGTAGGCAACTGGTCTGTACTTTTGTAAGATCACAGTTCCTGTACCATTCTGTCATCTACTTGTTATACACCTGGCTTGCTCACATTGCATTTCTTAAATGTAAGTGTATTTGAAACTAGTTTCTTGAGCATTTAAGAACATTTTCATGCTTCTCTCTCCATTTCCAGACTATGACTTGTTGTAGCAGCTTTCATAGAGACCTCTGAAGTATTGTTCATATTTCAGAATTCCAGTTCTTTTCCTGACATTCTTCTCTCTGAGACCATTATCTCATAGGTATTATGCTCAAATCATGCAATATACTGCATCTTACCTAAAAACCTATGTATTGCCTGCTCGTATTCTGGTCTTGCCATTTTGCAATACTTAGACATTTTATAGATTAGGTTTTGTCCCAGGAGATGTTAGAATTTGACCTGCGTATTTCAAAAGTGATGCATTTAACTTCAAGTTAAATAATAATAAATATAACATATGCTTTCTTAATTTGACAGTTATGCCAGTCTCTTGCCATGCTCTTACTGCATCTAACCCAACCCTTATGATATTGTAATTTTTGTTTATAATGCCTCCAAGCCTTTGGTTACTCATGCAACAACTCATTACAGCATTCTGGTTCTTATGAACTATCAAAAGGTAATCTTTTGAAATATGTGCCTTCTTTAACAGGTATATTAAATGTATGCAGTTTGAAACTTTGTTTTTCTGGCTTTATCTGCTTGAAACCCTAGTTTCACTCTAGTACTGAAAACAACTTAGTATTTTGAGAACATTTCTTCAGTGGAAACCTGCGGGTAATAATGTTTTCTAATAAAGTCATTTAGGTCATCTAGGTCATTGTGCAGATATGAATCTTGTTTTTTGTCGCACTATACTGTTTCACACATTTTCTTAGTTGTAATTCTTAATGACACGTAAGCTTTCTACTCACTTTACATCCAGCTGTATTTTACTTCTTAATGGCTTTTACATTTTGGAAAGCATTAGTCACTGGCACATCATTGCGTTTGTTTGTTTGTGCATTTCTGCTAGCAAACAGCAGTGTCATTCAGGAATCATTGCTGTGGCTCTTTACAGCACCTGAGATGTTTCTGTTAGAGTCTTGTCTGTTAACATGCATCCTTTGGTATCACACTGTTAATTAGTTTTACTACATTTTGCTTCCCACAAGACGCACAATCCAAAATCTTAGGAGACCTGATTTGTCTATGTGCTATTATTTGAGTATTTTATTTCACATCCCTGTTTTTGACAACAGTAGTGAGAGCTGATGGCTAAAATTTGTTAACCGCATGCATACGTTTTCTGTTCAGACCTGTCTAGCCCCATCGCTTGAAAACTGTCAGTATCTTTTTTGAATTCCACATTCTGTCCATTAATAGACAGCATTTCATCCAAGAGTCCAAATTTCATTCTTATCTCACTACTTCAGATACCTCAAAAAGCATTCTTTTTTCATTAGACAGGTATAAAGAATCAGCCTGTTTTCTTGCTTTTTTCAAATAGAATATAGATTATTTTGAACAGCATTATTTTCCCATTTACGTGTTAGCATAGTGCTCCTTTTAGTACAAATTCTGCATGATTAAGCATAGGATC
Source organism: Protopterus annectens (assembly GCF_019279795.1). Taxonomy (NCBI): domain Eukaryota; kingdom Metazoa; phylum Chordata; order Ceratodontiformes; family Protopteridae; genus Protopterus; species Protopterus annectens. The sequence goes on from NC_056751.1 coordinate 421,555,217, forward strand.
AAATTTATTCTCATACTTTTACTGTATGAGCATTTGACTATCCCTTATTTTGGATTGTCACATGGTTTGCATCTTCATATCCAATACTTCAGCACATCCTCACTTTTTCCTCATTTTTGCCTTACTTAATACACATTTTATTTTAAGCATGTCACTGTCCTTGGGTAATCCTTTTGTCTACATACTAATTCTAGAGATGTGTTTTCTATGCAGACAACAGCTTTATAAACAAGGTCTTTTCTGTTTCTCAGACAAAAAAAAATATCTATCTGTCCACCATATCCTATGCTTGAAATTGTCTATCTTTTATTAACAACTTGGGCAGCTTGCTTTATTCACACACACTCACACTCTTTCTCTCTCACTTTTCATTAGTTATGTAACATAGTCATTTAATCTCTGTAAGGGCATTGTGCACTTCTAAAGAATGAATATCTGATAAATGGCACATTATTTCTGGACTCACCATAATTCCTGAATTTCTAAGAGTTCTGCTATACTCCTTTCTCCTCTTCAAGCATGAGAGTTAATTATCTTTATGCCTTCTTCCCCAGTGGCTTAAAGGAATGCAGCACATGAGGCCTTTTCTTGTTTCTTAGCATGCCAGCTTTCTGAGAGGAGTAAGTCAAAGTCCCTAACCCTTAGCTTCCATTTTCTACCAAATTTCCTTCTTGCAAGATATTTCCTGGTGGGTGCTTTTTGGTCATTTTTTTCTATGGAGAATTGTACACATGTATTTCTATAAACAACTATACTTGAAAGCAAACATTTTTCACTTCCATAAGATGTATTTCTTCAGTTTTGGCAGGTATTTCTTCACATCGTGTGGTATCTTAATGACAAGTAAATAACCCCAAAACACAAAATGTGCAGTCTAAACTCACTGAGGTGTATATTTAAACTGAAACATCAAAAAGCAGAGGTGTACCAACTGACATACAAATCACTGTGGCTAGCTCATTTAGGATTAAAACTCTACACCCCATATGTAGCATCCTGCCCCAGTTTGGCTGTTGTAATGCCCTTTGTTAGTCCATGCTGTGTTATCAGGTTTGACTGCAGCAGACTGTGTCTAGCTTCCAGGCTGTCAGGTTTATTCCTGACATTTGAACAGTTATGATTTCTATTCTGACATCCTTCTTGGAAAAGTTTGTCAGTTTGAAGCAACTAAGTTGTCAGTGTTGATGTGGTTGCCATGTAATGAGCCAGAAATGCATTGGCATGATCTTTATTACTTAGTTGAAGAACCCAGCATGAAACAGTGGCGTAAGTGCCATTTTCAACTCAACCATCCTAATACACAGGCAAAGGAAGCCGCTGCCCTGCCTTGCTACTCAGACAGTAGCAGAAATTGAATGTGTCCAGCATGAAGACTAACAGGTAGGTCCCATCTATATCCCCAGTCGTATACCACAGCAACTTCAGAAGGTGAAGGAAGTAGAGGGAGGTATTGGTCAGCCTTATTGAAAATGAGCCTCATCCCCATATTTGCCTTAAGGTCTTAAGCATGTCATGCCTTCACCCTTGAATGGCAAGAACTCAGTTTTATTCATGCCTTTTACTTTTGTAGATGACAAGCTTCATCAGAGTGGTACTTGCCTAGCAACAACCCAGGGGATCATGTACAGGGATGTAAATGTCTCCCATCTCCTGGTTGAAGAGCTAGAGCATGCTTGTGACAGGCATCTCCCTGTGGAACTGTCCCTCAAGTCCCCCAGATGGAGTTCATTTATAAAACTTAAAACATTGTATCTTTTCCCTAGGCCTGTCCCCATGCCTAACAGAACTTGATAACAACTCATTCTGAGAATGTCCCATAAGGTCCTCTTGCTCCAGAGCTGTCAGGTCAGACTCTTAACAGTGGATTTTTTTTTGACATCTGAAAGGCCTACCTGCAGAGGTGCAGGAAAACACCTTTAAGGAGCATTGCCTGTTGCTAGCACCATGGGGATGTTGTTGCTGCATTAATGTTGGTTTGTAGAGTTCTTTGTGTCAGTACCCCATTACTCATCATTTGCTTGTTAGTCTCAGTCGTACATAGGTTGAGCTTATAAGACAGGCATCTCCCAAAATTTTGTCTCCCATTCTGCAAACTGGGAGGATAGGAGGATATACAGGCCCTTACCTCTCATATGAATAAAGTCAGACAAACATCTGTGGCATCTCCTTTTGTGAAACTGAGACTAATGAAAGTTCATCACGTATTGGTCTTTTCTTCCCCATTCCTTCCCTTCCCAGCAACATTTGAAAGAGTATTTGAGGAAGAAAGAGTAAGAGATTGTGGTCATTCCATCATATGAAGCTAGTAATCAAGGCTACAGTAAATGTAGCATGGAAGCATATGGGTTCTGCTGCCTTTTCATCCAGGAATGTTGAGACCTTTGTTAAATTGACTGAATAGAATGCAGTCTTGACCAGGGGTCCTATAGCAGACTTGCTCATGATCTTTGTTGTAGTATAGGTAGGTTACAGTGATCACAACTTGCCACCTGACAAGTGAGTGCATAAGCATGTCACACTGTCATTTTGGACCTTAGATTCCTCAACTGTTTTTCTCACTTTTGCAGTCATCCCTAAAGTATCAAGTGATGAAAGAACTACTGTCTGTGTCTGCTTAAGAAAGATTTTGTCAGGACTCTGTCTTTGGCTTCTGTGTTGGAAACTTCCTGAAGTTTTGATTACAGTCACACTGTGGCTAGGGCAGCAAGTTCAGATTTGCTTCTATGCATGATGGCTTGATTAAGGCTGTCCACCAACATGGAAGAGCTTCATTCTGCCATTCCAGATGCCTCTTTCTAAGGGGTTCCCCTTCAGCTACATTCCTAGGATGTAATCAGTGAATTTCAGAAGAGGAAGCAGACCCTTTCTTTTGTCAAGTATCTGTTTGACCACTGACCCTATGTCTTCTGAACTGGGCAAAGCAACTAGGAAGAAGCTAACTTGTATGCTGAGGAGGGCTCCTAAGTGGGAGGTTGTCCAGACCATCTTCCTGTGGCTGTACTATCTAAGCCTCCTGAGGCAGGGCAGCCACACTGGCTCAGTAGCTGTAACCTTGACTGGTGTCTAAGGATGTTTGTGGAAGAGTGGTCCTTTCAGATTTCCTTGAGTTGGAACGCTGTCATAAAAGACGTTTGGATTGTCAGAGTTATTTCTGCAACATTGTTTTGGAGCAAATAGGCTGTTCCCTGGGATTGACTCCACTCTGGGGCCAGGCATTCTCAGCAACACTGTTGGGAAGGACCAGATACCACACTACAAAGGGAGATAGTGTTTGTCTCTCCCTCAGAATAAGGCTAAGAGTTTGACTCCCACTGGTGCTTTGTTGTAGGGTGTGATGGAGTTTCCATTCCATCATGGACCTCAGTAACTTCATTGACCACATCAAATATTTCAAGTTCAAGATGATGCCTCTCCATGAGGTCATGCCTCTGCTGCAGTAGGTTGCCATCTGTAGCCTTGCATTTTCTGACCGTCTCCAGCACTAAGTCCAGATATGTACCTCACTGGGTAAATCATTGTGTTGGGTTTTTTTTGTTTGTTTGTTTGTTTGTTGTTTGTACTGGTTACATTAAATTGTGTTGCATGGATGGGAGCAGACAACCAGCTGTAATAGGGCATATCCACTCTGAGAAGGAAGGAAGATGTGGAAGTAGAGGGCAAATTCCTTGTAAAGATTTCCACAGTTATTGTGCAGTCTGCCTAGGACTGGGAACACATTGGTAAAAACAGTGCTTGCCAGGGCTTTGCACCCAAAAACTTTGAAGGAAGTGCTCCCTTCAGATCTGTTTAAACATCGAGAAGTTTGAGGCCTTGACTAGTATTGCCTGGCATCTTGTAGTTCATTCCTGACCTCAGAAATTCCCACCAGAAGAAATATATGGAGAAGCAAACTAAGGTGATGGGTCTGGGACATGGGTGAGACAACTGTGGCATCCAGTGTCCCTTGGTTGACTTAAGGTTGCTGGCCTGGTGACGTGTTTAGCCCTGCCTATCTACCTCAGTTATCCAAAGCCTGTAATTCCATTAAAGATGTTTCAGAAATTTTATGAAAATTTGTATAAAGCAGAGCAACATAGAAATCAAGATAAAGTAAAAATGGAAATACTTATGGACTTAAGTATGCTAGGGTTACAGATATAGTGCAATGAAAAAGTATTTGCCCCCTTCCTGATTTCTTATTTTTTTGCATGTTTGTCACACTTAAATGTTTCAGATCATCAAACAGATTTAAGTATTAGACAAATATTAGAGAAAGATAACCCAAGTAAACACAAAATGCAGTTTTTAAGTGATGATTTTTATTTATTAAGAAAAAAACTATCCAAACCTACATGCCCTTATGTGAAAAAGTAATTGCCCCCCCTTTGTTAAATCATGACATAACTGCGGGTAATCACATTTTTGGGAAAGCTGAGTTCAGTTTCACTAGCCACACCCAGGCCTGATGGGAAAGCTGAGTTCAATTTCACTAGCCACACCCAGGCCTGATTACTGCCAGACCTGTTGAATCAAGAGATCACTTAAATAGAATCTGTCAGACAAAGTAAAGTAGGCCAAATGATCCAAAAAAGGAAAACATCATGCCGTGATCTAAAAAAATTCATGCCATGATCTAAAGAAATTCATGCCACAATCTAAAGAAATTCTGGAACAGATGTGAAACAAAGTAATTGACATCTATCAGTCTGGAAAAGGTTACAAAGGTATTTCTAAAGCTTTGGGACACCAGCGAACCACGGTGAAAGCCATTATCTACAAATGGAGAAAACATGGAACAGTGATGAACCTTCCCCAGAGTGTCTGGCCTACAAAAATTACACCAAGAGCGCAACGACGACTCATCCAGGAGGTTACAAAAGAACCCAGAACAACATCTAAAGAACTGCAGGTCTCACTTGCCTCAGTTAAGGTCAGTGTTCATGATTCGACCATAAGAAAGAGACTGGGCAAAAATGGCATACATGGCACAGTTCCAAGGCAAAAACCACTGCAGACCAAAAAGAACATAAAGGCTCATCTCACTTTTGCCAAAAAACATTTTGATGATCCCCAAGACTTTTTGGAAAATATTCTGTGGACTGATGAAACAAAAGTTGAACTTTTTGGGAGGTGTGCATCCTGTTACATCTGGCATAAAAGTAATGCACCTTTTCAGAAAAAGAACATCATGCCAACAGTCAGACATGGTGGTGGTAGTGTGATGGTCCGGGGCTGCTTTGCTGCTTCTGGACCGGGATAACTTGTTGTGATTGATGGAACCATGAATTTTGCTCTCTACCAAAAAATCCTGAAGGAGAATGTCCGGCCATCAGTATGTGACCTCAAGCTGAAGCGCACTTCGGTTCTGCAGCAAGACAATGATCCAAAACATACCAGCAAGTCCATCTCTGAATGGCTTAAAAAAACAAAATGAAGGTTTTGGAGTGGCCTAGTCAAAGTCTGGACTTGAATCCATTTGAGATACTGTGGCATGACCTTAAAAAGGCGGTTCATGCTCGGAAACCCTCCAATATGGCTGAATTAAAACAATTCTGCAAAGAAGAGTGTGCCAAAATTCCTCAACAGCGATGTGAAAGACTCCTTGCCAGTTATCGCAAATGCTTGATTGCAGTTGTTGCTACTAAGGGTGGCACAACCAGTTATTACGTTTAGGGGGCAATTACTTTTTCACATAGGGTCATGTAGGTTTGGATAGTTTTTTTTTTCCTTAATAAATATCACTTAAAAACTGCATTTTGTGTTTACTTGGGTCATCTTTATCTAATATTTACATTTGTTTGATGATCTGAAACATTTAAGTGTGACATACATGCAAAAAATAAGAAGTCAGGAAGGGGGCAAATACTTTTTCATTGCACTGTAGATGAGACTTTGCATTTAAGTCAGGAAGAGATGAGATATAAACTGTTTTGTATAGTCGGTCTGCAGGAAAGTCTCCAGAAATAGATCATATATCTGTGGAAGTTTGGAAGCTAGGAGGGAAGAAACTGATAAAGATCTGGAAGGTTTTGCTCAACAGTATTTTAGAAGGAGGGGAAGCACCAACATCATGGAAGAAAGCTATGGTTGCTGTAATACCTAAAGAAGGTAAGTAACCATCAGACCCAGGTTTATATATTCCCATTTCAATTTTTAAAAAATGATTTAAAAAATGTTTGTCTATAACAGTTAAAATAATGGCAAAAGTGTTGCCAAAATTGATAGATATAGATCAGTGTGGTTTTGTGGAAGGGAGGCAAACATTCGACAACATTCCAGAGGGAAGCAGAATGTAAGAATATACTGCTGATGGTGGGTCATGATGGAGAGGAAAGCATTTGACAGACTAAGATTGGATTTTGAGTAGGTGAATGGAAGCATTTGCTTAATTAGGTGGATATATGAGAGACTGGAGGCAAATTAAAGTAGAAGGGTTCCTGCCTGCTAAGTTAGCTCTGAATAGAGGAACCAGGCTGGGGTATACTCTTTCCCATTTGTTATTTGAATTATATTTAAAGCCACTGACAAAGAAAAATAATGGACTCAGAAATTAAAGTATATAGTTGGTATGGTAATTAAAAGTTGGCTTTATTTGCAGATGGTATTTATTTTGTACCTGATAAAACCAGAAAAGGACATCTCAGTGTTGTGGAACATTCTGAGACAGTTTCAAGTTTTTGGGGGATATAGAATTAATGCAGACAAAACAAAGGATGTAGCTGTAAATTATGTGCACACACATGAATGGGTTCAGCAATACCTATATTTATGGGGGCACAATAAAATGAAGTATTTAGTAGTATAGGTTAAAAAGGATTCTGTTATTTCAGCAAAGGATATGTGGGAAGTGACTAAACAAAAGATAATACAAAAACCAAGAAGCTCTCATTTATGGATCACAAGATACAAGCAGTGAAAATTTTTCAGTCTGTTTAGTTTTATATACAAAAATATCAGCAAATAAAAGCAACTGGAACTATGAACAATCTTAAATGCTGGTTTATTGAAGGTTACAGCACAGTAACCTTCATTAAACCAGCATTTGTTAAGATCATTCATGGTTCCAGTTGCTTTTGTTTGCTGATACTTTTAGATTTAATTTTAAAGAAGTAGACTTATCGCCACACTAATAGGTTCATAGGTTGGTACGAGGCTATCGGCCCTAGGGCCTATAGAAGCCTAGCCATAACAATTCCCTTGGATATTTCTTCCCAGAATATTTACTTCCCTGGACCCCTGTCTAGCAGGGTAGCTGACGTGATCCCCGGGGTGAATTTCCTATCTCCCATCCAGTCATCAAGGGTCCTTTTGAAGAGGGCCAAGGAGGTGCTCTGCTTGACATGTATAGGCAGTCTATTCCAGAGTATGGGGAGTCTCTGGGTCAGGAACCTATCCCTTCAGCATGTTTTGTTCATTGTGATATCAAGGTTTAGATCCCTGGAGTGTGTGACTCTTAGGGATTGAGATTTCTTTAATTGGAGCATGTCCAACAGCTCAGGGTTTGACATGGCCTTGTATGTTAAGTAGAGATTGCCTCTGAGTAGACGATATGCCACAGAATATAGCTGGAGTTTTTTAGATGGTCAGCATAGGGCATTTGCTTTAGGCCTGTGATTTAGTGAGGTATTTCTGCGACCTTTCCAACTGTTGCAGATGTCTTGTGAGGTACAAAGCAAAAGGGGCGTTGTACTCTATAATGGGTCTAATGAGGGATGAATACAGTGGGACAATTACCTCCTTTTTTCTGGATGAAAAGCCCTTAGTGATGAGGTGTGCCACATAGAAGGATTTCCTGACTGCTGTGGAGATGTGGTTATTGAAGGTGAGATCACTGTCCACCTGTGTCCCTAAGTCTCTCATCACACTTCCGGTGTTTAGTGTACTGCCACCTATGTGGTAATTCATGGGTACATGTTTTTTCCAAAGGGGATAACTATACATTTCTTGGCATTAAGCTTGAGCCCATGGCTCTGGCACCACGCATCTGTTTCTGTAAGGTCCTTTTGTGGAATATCCACATCATTTGGGGATTCAGTAATGGCATCAGTTTGCAGTCATCTGTGAACTTTGTTAGCCAGAGTCCCTTAGTGTTGGCCTGTACTTCAGAGAAGTAGATGCCAAACAAGAGCAGTCCCAGGACTGAAGCCTGAGGTACTCCACTTGTCTGGAGCTGGATTTGGAGTCGGATACTTTTACAGACTGGGTTCTGTTAGTAAGCCAGTTGGCAACCCATCGAGTGATGTAGGGATTTATGCTCAGCTTAGTAAGTTTATCTATGATTCCAGAGTGGGGGATGGTGTTGAAGGCCTTGGCGAGGTCCAGATAGGCTGTGTGGATCACCTTACTCTTGTTCACAGCTCTGGAGACTGATTCAAAGAAGTCACTCAGGTTCAGGAGACAAGATCGGCTCTTCAAGAACCCAGACTGGGTGGGGTTCAGTGTTTAAAGGTTGCCAATGTCTTTGTTTATAAGTTCCATGATAATGCGTTCCATGCACTTGCAGATCAGGCTCAGCAGACTGGTGGGACGGTAGTTCCCAGGATCCAAGGTGGATCCCCCCTTGTGGAGTGGGATAACTGTAGCTGTGTGCCACTCAGTGGGCACGAAGCCTGAGATGAGGCTATGATTAAACATGACACTTAGGTGAGGTGCCAGTTCATTTTGTAGTCCATGTAGTACACAGCCAGGGGTGTCATCTGGTCCCATGGATGCTGTATTCTTACCTTTGGAGAGTGCAGTTTCTACCTGTGTGGCCATGATTACCGAAATTTGCCAATCTTTTGGTATTGAGATGGGCTTTTTAGGGGGTAAGGGGGAGTGAAGTTGGCATTAAATTGATCTGCCAGGTTATTGGCAATATCCTTGGGATCAGTATATTTAATGCCATTCTGTTGTAGCTCAGAGCAGATCTGAGCATTGCCATTTAGATTCTTGACATAACTATAGAATGCCTTGTGGTCGTCTTTGGAATCTTTGGCAATTTTATTTTCGTAATTGGCTTTGGAGGATTTTATGAGGGATCACAGCTTCTTACTGAGGCTGGTAAAGGAGGTTTTTGCATCCTGGGATTTTCCTCTTTTCTGCAGCAGTTTCTTCCTTCCGTTGTATAGTTTGTTTATGGCAGAGGACCACCAGATTGGCATCCTTTTTTTGGAGGAGAGCTTCTTGGTTCTATTTGGGATGGCACGATTCATGCACGAGTGGATGTGCTCATACAGTACCTTAGTGTAGGATTCAGCAGTCGAACTTTCAGCTCCCGTCTGCATGGGTGTCATGAAGTTTGTCAGTTCTGACTTGAGTAGCATGAAGTTGGCTTTGGAGAAGTTTTTTATGGAGGTTTCCTTATTGGGGGGTGAGGGTGGGATGTGGATGTCAAGGGTGATTAGCTTATGGTCGTACCTGACCAATGAGGGGGTGACCACTGGTGTGAAGCATCTATCTCCCATGTTGGTATTGTCCAGGTCTAGGATATTGGAGCCCCTAGTGGGACAATGGATTAGTTGATCCATGGTGTTGGAATTTATGAATTCCAAGAGCCGTTGGGAAAAGGTGTTGGTACCCGAGTAGTTTTCCCAGTTAATGGCAGGGTAGTAAAAATCACCCAGTATTAGGGTGTTTGGTTGTATCTTAATATTTTCCAGTATGCTTAGAAAGGTGTAATGAGAATCTTGGGGCATGGTGGGGGATCTGTAGCAAGCTACAATTTGGATTGCCTAGTGTTAATTGCACCTAGAGAATTTCAGATGCATTGTGTTGGGCAAATAGCCTGGAGGTGTGAATATCCTTTGTGAATATTGACACTTCTCCACCTTTAGTGTTTCGGTCTTGGTTTGATGGCCGAAAAGTATGGTAAGAGTTGTAGCCTGGTATTGCAGGGGTGCTCTCTGGAGCCTTGAATCAGGTCTCACTTACTGCACAGATATCGATGTTCTCCATTTTTAGGAGTGCCTCGAGAGAGTGCATTTTGAGGTTTAGACTTCTAGCATTGAGTAGCATTACCTTCAAATTTGCATGCTTGTATCTGTTACGGTGGCGGTTTTGTCCTTTGAACCTAGCCTAAATAAGGCACTATAGGGGTGGCAAGAGCTTTAGCCAGTGCATGCGTTATGTGGCAGATCCTGGCACCCAATAGACAGATGACTGTAATTTTCTCCTTGTTCAGCCTGGTGAGTGGGACATCAGTATGCCTGACTGTAGAGTCACCTATGACTAAAGTGTTGGGTACGATGTCTTACCTTTAGGGGCTAGGCACACTGGTGTTGTGAGCTGTGTTTCACTTTGGTTGTGACTGGTGTTTGTGTTTCAGCTTCAAAGGTCCTTGTTGTTTGGGCAGGTTAATGTTAAGGGCCTCCGCATGTGTGGGTTTAGTGTTGCTATATGTGGGTGTTGATGGTGTAGGTTTTGAAAGGCTATGTGTTGCTTGAGGTGCAGTGCAGGTGTTAACCTTATCTTCTTGACTGTCTAGCACAATCTTGGCTGGAGAGAGTTTTGCTTCCAGTTTGGCTATGTAAGTGCATCTCTCAAAAGGTTGTAGTGTTGGGTGATAGGAGGAGGGGGTTGTCTGTGTACATGAGGCAGTTGCTGTATTGCCCCAGTATGCCCAGATTCACCAGGTGGACAGGAGAAATCACCAGAATCTGACCCTTGGACATGCCTGTTAAGGTGCTTTTTTTGTAAAGTACAAGAGCTGTTTTCTCTTACCTTTGCAAGGTACTTTGCAACTATAGGCTTTTTAGTGCCTACGATTAATTTCTCCTTGTTAACAAGGAGAGTTGAGTGCTTGCATCAGTTTAAGGCTTCCTAGTGCTTTCCAGCAGGTTCTAGATCAAGTGCTAGTCACAGGGGTTCAGATTTTAGTGCTACTACTTAGAAACCAGCTAGTTCTAAGGGAAAATTTGAAGAGCAGACTTTCTGGCACCTGGAATAGTTTAACCGTAGATGCGTAAAATGCGCAAACACGTGTTTTTAAGCCAGAAAGTTGAAAGGGAGAGAAATCAGCCAAAAATGGCTAATAAAATTACAATTTCAGAGCTGGAAACCACTCCTCTAGTGTTAGATAGGGAGTGCAATGCTCACCACTCCCACTGGTAAGCAGTAGGACTTCCCTCTACCACAGCAAGGTCTAGATAGCTCTGAACACAGAAAATAAAGTCCTGAAACCAGCAAAGCCTGGGATCTGGACTATACTAGCTAGGAAACGAGCAAACAAGATAGTATTTTTTTTTGCTTGCTTGCTTTTTTTTTGGTTAAAATAGGTTAAACGATGCAATAATACAGTAAATAAACACAGAAAAGGCTAACACACTTGAGTGTGTTGCACTAAACAGTAATTGCAATTAAAACTCTACAAAACTAGCAATTTAAAACTTTTTAAATGAAGCAAGGCAAGTGCACAACTGAAAAACAATTTAAGATGCAGTAATACAGTAGAGTAAGTAGCTAGTCTGCATATACAGAAAAGTCTATATATACAGAAAAGCAGCTAAAACAACACTAAAACAATTCAGATGCAGTACAACCTAGAGCACTAGAGTTGTAGTAATATTAAGACAAATACAGTTTTAATAAATGCACTAAAATATACTCTATATTTCCAAAATGTTTGTGAAGCACAGTCAGAACACAAGGAGATTCAGGCAATTTTTTTTAAGAAAGGGAGAAAGGAGGAACAGAAGGAAAGAAACTAAGTGGGTTGGCCTTCTCAGATGTTCTGTCTGTATTAGGTAGAATCAGCTAATGAAACTAGACTGGAAGGAGTGTCCAAGATCAAATTTAGAGTAGGGGCGGGCAGCTGCAAGGCCAGCAGGTATAAAGACAAAATGCCAATAGGGAGGGATGGTGGAAAGCCAGAAAACACTACAGAAATGTTTATCACAGCAGAAAACCAGCAGTGAGCCAATAGCTATGAAATATAGTACACGTATGCAGTAATACTGACTGTTTTCACCGTAGTTTTATATACAGGTCAGGCATATTTTTATCAACCAGAGCAGAAGTTGTGGACAGTAATTAGTAGTAAAGAACTGAAGAATTTTATGTGGGAGCAGGGAAGAGGGCAAGCTTCAAATGAGATACGTTGATCTTTCCAGTAAAACTAGGTGGTTTAAGACTACCTGATTTCAAGGGATAGTTTAGAGTTACACAGTTAAGGCTCATATACATAACACAAGCGGAAATCTATAATTCAAAGTGGAATGGGATGCTGATGAAGCAGGGGGAATTCAAGAAATAAGGAGAGAATGAGATTTTGGATGCAGATGCTTAAGGAGAATAGCAATAACCATACAGAATATTATATTCATAAAGTAGAGGAAAGTATTCCAAGAACTAAGCCAGTGCGAGAATGGAGAAATGAGATTATGCCGATAGAGATGACTGCAATTAGAGGTACAAGGAATAGGAAAGTGGAGGCTGGAATTTGCTGGAGAAAACTGGCAAAAGAACCACGGTATTGGGAGCAAATAATTAGAAAGGGAAATGTAATAGAATGGGAAGAGGCCAAGAAGACATTTGGACTGCAGGGTAGAGACTGCTTTCTTTATTAAGTACTGATATCAGAGTATAGGCAAAGAGGGGAATCCTAAGTGAAAGACCTGCTGTGGTAGAGTTTTTAATTGAATCTAGAAGAGAAGCTGCTATTAAAGGAACAATTAGTAGGGCATATTAAAATATAACACAATAACTATAGGAATCAATCAGAGGAGGTTGGAAAAGATTGGGAAGATAGACTGGATAAGCAATTCACAAGAAAACAATGGGAGGGCATATGCATATGTATGGCTGCCAAATATGCAACAAAGTCTAGAAGATTTAGGATTTTTTTTGGAGGTGTTTGAATAGATATTTGCCTACCCTAAGTAGCCTCCAAGGAAATTTTCCTCCTGTAGATGGCAAATGTTGGAGGTGATGGGGAAGAAAGAGGTAACTGGGAACATATGTTTGGGAGACTAATGAGCTAGCAGACTTTAAAAATTCTCTACAGAGTACTCTGTCAGAAATATTGGGTGAGTAACTGTGTGTAACTAAGGAAATAATTTTTTTCTTTTTTTGAGCTGGGCTACAGGATCTGAACTGCCTAGAAATTATAAGGCCTTTTAAATTTAATAATGGTGGATGCCCAAAAAGCAATTACTAGAAAATGGAAATTAAAAGTCTTGACCAACGGTACCTAGAACAATGAATATTGTAACAGAGATAAAAGAACTGGAAGGAAGATCTTTAGAAAAGTGTAGGAGCAAACTAAATAGGATAAAATGGAAGTTTTGGGAACAGTACATGCAGATTAATGTTTTTGAGAGAGAGATTTAATGGAAGGTAGGAACTGATCGCTTTGTATAATGCTGAACTGGTGATAATTGTATAAAAGCGTGTATGTGATGTGTAATGTTTGTAGCTCTGAACATGTTAACATAGTTTGTTTTCTTTTATATAATGTATGCTTGCCTGTGTCTTAATTGATAATTCAATAAAGGTGTTAAAAAAATAATTAAAAAAGAGTACCTGCATATCTTGTGTAAATCAACCCTCAGTGTCGAATCTTCTCTTCTCAGAGAAGGAGGCAGCTCTTCCCAGGGAGTGTGATGTCTCAGAAGAGGAAGGGTTAGACTATAAATCCCAGATAACATCCCCTGTAAATTGTGATACAGACACCAATTATACCGTGCCCTCTGTCTCTCCCACAGAGGAAATCTCATTTGGAAATATTCTTTGAACAAGAAAATACTTCTACTTTTATGCCAAGAGATATCAGCTACCTGGAAATTATATTTTGATGTACTGTTTGTGGATGCCCTTAAACCAGTAGCAGTTTCTCCAGTCCTATGAGTTTTAGAAGATGAATTCTTGGCTGCATCCAAGAAAAGTGTTACCCAGCTCCATGTTCCTAAAAAGCCTGATGAGTTTTACATGGTCTAGCAGTTCATTAAATTCTATTTCAGTGGCAGATTCACTGATAGTGTCTGTGTATCCAAAAAAGGCATCTAAATTTATTCCTGATCCAGACACTCTTCTGTTAGCCAATAAAGTTCTTGACACTTTGAGAGGTACAAGTATACACAGCTGTCGCTCTTTCCTTCAAATCCATTAACTGTTAGATGCATACTAGTTAGTATCAGATTGCTTTCCTTGACCAGATGAGAGATAAAGTAATGGAGATGTAATTGACATAGAACTGAGGGAGGATCACTAAGTTCATCCAGGCTATTAGTCACATGGTTACACATTCTATAAAGTGTGAACTGATGTCTTTTCCATCCATTCCATCTTGGATCTGATGTTTGATCTGGTTTCAGACACTTCTAAGCTTTGGATCCAGTGCTCAGGCTCCTCTCCCTACCCATAATCCCTCATGAAAGGAGCAAGCTACCTGATATCTCGTTTGCTGCATTTAAACATTTGACGGATCTAGGAGCTCAGCAGTGTTTTTTTAATTCTGATCTCCTCTCTTAGCCTTCACAATTGTTGTTCTCTATCCCTTTTTCTGTTTTCTTCTTGCTCCTTTGGGAACTTTCATAAAAAGTTTTAAAAAAGTAGTGATTATTTATATTATAGCTTATATTTTCATTGTAGTTTTAAAACTTTGTGTTGTAGGACACTTATTTTCTTCTTTATTTGGACCTTAAGGATGGAGAATAAGCCTACTGATTTCAAAAAAATGTATAACTTGCTCCCACAAACCGCCTAACTCAGATGCATATGAGAAGTGCATGTATTGCCTTGGGCCTTCTCATGTGGATGTCGCTTGCTTTATCTGCGAGGCTTTCGGACAATGAGCCATTGTAAAAAGAAGAAAGCTGATTTTAAAGGATCTCCTTCAGCCTACCACAGGAGAGAAACCCTCTTCAAATTGAGGAAGTCTGCAGCTGCGTCTCCTTCCCCTTCTCCGTATTTGTCTTGCAAAAAAGGCTGCAAAACCCATGGAGAAGCAAAATGAGACAGAGAGAGAGAGAAAAAGACGAGGAAAAATCTAAATCTACTAATAAGAGATCTCTGGATCCAGCACCTTTGTCAGCTCAGCCGACCAAGATCACCAAACCTTCAGATCCAGTGCTCCTTTTTGTAACTCCATCTAGATTTTCTCCAGATCATACCTCTCCTTGGCTTTGATCTCCAGTCCTCCAAGACAGACCCCATCATCCATCCAGGCCACGTTCCTCTACTTCTTTTCTGATGACAGCTAGGTCCCATCAGAGCTTCACTGAGGCTGACATGGATAAGATGATGAGG
Source organism: Protopterus annectens (assembly GCF_019279795.1). Classification (NCBI taxonomy): domain Eukaryota; kingdom Metazoa; phylum Chordata; order Ceratodontiformes; family Protopteridae; genus Protopterus; species Protopterus annectens. Next base: position 421,570,421 of record NC_056751.1, read on the forward strand.
TGTTTCCTTTGGACTCAAATCCAGTTGGGGGTACTCCCAGCTGCGGCAACTATTGTATCCTGAAGAACCACTTCTTCCCCTCACTCTTTAATGGCTCCATATCTGATCCAAACTCTCAGATCAGAGTACCTGGATCTGACTCTTGTCCAAGGCAGATCTGCATTGGAGCTATAAGGCTCCATACTTCCTCGAGTCTGATGAGTTCTCTGACAGTCAGCTCTGACACTGTCAGAGACATTGGAGTCTCAGTGTGAACTGTCATCACTGACATCGACAGGGTAGGATTGGATCCAAGATCTTCAGATAGCTTCCTCCCTCTAGGGTTATCAGCACTTGATAGCTCTGCTCCAGTGACAGCCTTGGATCCCAGCCAAATGGCTTCTAGGGTTGAGCCACCTTTGGGAGTTTCACCTCCAACAGCAAGGCTCCCTGGAAATGCACCAAGCTCAGCTTTCAAGAGAATACTCTTTCAATCTAAAGGGAGAGGTCTACCCTTTCAGAACAGGATTCAACCTTCCCTGATAGAATTTGTCAGGGTCCACAGCTTGCTCTCTTGGTCCCATCAGTACAGGCAGTTTCTAGGAGCCTTGAGTCTGTCCTTCTGAGGGAGAGAGAGAGAGCATCAGTTTCTGAGTTCACTCACTGAGGAGGTTCACAGAAAGCACAAGTGTAAAGAGACACTTGTATTCCCCTGAGGAATCCATGACCATCAACACTGATTTTGATGGAGAAGAAGGTTCTGTGAGATCCCCCGTTAAGGACATCTCATTCAGAGAAATTCTGTGACATCTCAGACAGAAAGGGAATGGTTCTCCTAGGTACCTTCTCTGGAGGAATCAATTTTTTTTTTTTATGCTTTTAGTCCTGGCCCATCTACTACTTGGGTGGATCCCCCAGCCAGTGAGATGAAAGGCTCAGCTTTGTCCGGTTCACTCCATGTCCGGGAGGAGATCAGGTCTATCTCCAAAAGACTGACAAGTTTTTGGTTGCTCCCAAAGACTGTCCCCATTTGAGCAAGGGTCCAACAGTAGAGTAGCAGTCACTAAGAGAGAGCTTACAGAAGAAAGATTCTCTGTCCATCCACCAAATAGGGAGTTACATGCATTGGACAGATTTGAGAACTCTGTTTATACCTCATCTACTTTTCGGTGAAAGTGCTTAATTACTTGTCACATACTTCTCATTTCCAGTGGGATATGACAAAGGAAATCACAAATTCTTTCCCAGGAACCAGGACTGTGGATCAAAGAAAATGTATTGATTCACAATTGGCTACCCTACAGTCATTATCCAGTACTTCTATGTGACTTATCTCTAATGCCACAGAAGGTGAGACTAGAGCAGTTGGTACAGGCATTTCCATAAGACAGCATACTTAGATGCAGCTATGTGATTTTGTGGAGCATTTCAAGATGTCCCTCATCAATGCCCCATATGATGAATTGGATCTGTATCATTTACTCTTATCATTTTAGCAAATACCTTTTGATCGAACCTATTTCTCGAAGTCTTCAGTTGTCAAAGTGTATTTTGTCAAACTGTTTTTGTTGACCAACACCCAGAATATGAATATTCATAGCCTATTTCTACCTTACCTTTTTCATCAGCATTGTGTGATCTTGGAGTTGGTATATTTAAATTTCATTAAATTTAGAGTTTGACCTTTAGGTATGTCGTGATATAGACCCCCCCCCCCGAAGTATAGTCGTATAAGGTGTATGTTATTTTTAAATTAAAAGTAATAGTAGTGCAAGTCATTTTTTATGCCAGCAATTCTTTAAAAATTTTAAATTTTGTGTGTTAAAATAATGTTTAAAATTTTTAAGTGTTCTGGTTTTTAGGAGTAATTTAGTGACGTCACCTTTTCAGATGTGTAAGTTGGCCAAGTAAGAGGGTTCGATTTTATGCAGTTTGATATTTAAAGACTTTGAATAGGAGGTTTGATGTAAAGGGTTCAATTAAAAGATATTCCCTAAAATGACTGTTTGCATAAATGACATAGACTCCATGGATCAACTCTGTTTGGTCCCAAAGTTAGACTTTCTCAAGAAGTGAGAAGGATGATAAATCTGTCTGCCATATGAATTAAATTCTCTACCCCTCAAAAACCTGGCATTTTAACAGGGGTGTGTACATTTTTTATATCCACTGTACTTGTCCAGACACATGCAACAAGTGGAATGCCCACAGAGATATGCCTTGTATGGATTGACTCAAAGCTGTGTCACTACACTTGCTATCCTACAGACTGGTAAGAGGTGACCTGTGTCTGGCATACAGGGCATCCTCTGACCCAATACTGATGACTTTTCTGCACATAAGCAAGTTAAATGGCATCAGAAATACTCAGTCTAGGGAGCTAAACCTCTTCTGCAACATCAACAGAACTAAGGGGGCATGTATATATTGCAGAGGATAACTCTGCTCTGGCATACACTCTTCATTCACATTAAACAAAACTCATCTCTGCCCATATTCATGCACAACTTGGATCTATGGATGAGAAACAGAAAATATACCCAGGATTGTCTCCTGTACTACTTACTAATGGACAGAGGCAGCCCCTAAATGCTCTATCCCATGCAAGGACCCCTCAAATTATCTATGGTATGATCCCAGTTGTTCTCATTGGGGGGTAATAAAGAAGTTATGTACTTACCATAACATTCTATCTATGTTGTCTATTTTCATTCTTCCTCAACCATTGGGTTCGGATCTGATCATTGGCGCTGACTCGGCCGTTATTACAGCTTGTTGCCAACTGAAATTCTCGAGCCCCCCCTACCCATAATGCACCAACCTCTAACAAACCTCAGCTCTTGTTTGCTAGATGACATAAATACTAAATATTTGATATTTCAATCATGTTTTTAACAAATAAACCAATATCTGGAGCTCCATACAAGACACAGTGGTGTCTTAATGGCATCACATTCTCCCAGAAGTCCAAGATGACAAAGGTTGGGGGTTGGCGGATGGGAAGTTGAGGAAAAATGAAAATGGACAGCACAGATGGAACATTATTGCAAGTTCATAACTTCTTTATCTGATGTTGTCAATTTTCATTCATTCCTCAACCAGTGAGATAGAATCCCCGGCTACCTGATATCCCGAGTGGACTCTAAGGAAGGATGTTCCTCAGCACGGTTGAACCAAAGGTTGCTCTTCCCCTCGAGACCAGATCCAATTTGTAACGAGTAATAAAAGTATGAGGATTAGCCCAGGTAGCAGCTCCACATATATCATCCATGGAATGGGTGGACAAAAATACTGATGCGATTCACACAGCTGTCATAGAGTGAGCTCTCAAAGATTTCAGTAATGAAATGCCTGATTTATTATTGATAAAGGCTATGCAATTTCGTAATCCATCTTGCCAATGTTACCTTTGTTACAGATTTGCCCAATTTGATATCACAAAGGAAATACATGATCAGATTTTCTAATGCCTTTTGTTCTTTGTAAGTAGAAAAGCACCTGTCTATGAACGTTAAGTAATTGTAACATGTATTCACCTTTGTTTTCAAATTTTGGGAAGAAAACAGGAAGGTTAATAGATTGATATTGAATTCTGACACCACCTTAGAAAGGAAGGGATGGTTCTTAATGTCACCCTATCCTTATGGAAAATGAAGTATGGAGGTTTAAAGGATAACTCTTGAAGTTCTGAAATTCTTCTGGCAGAGGTAATAGCCACTAGAAATAAGGTCTTCCAGGTTAGAAATTTAAGATCACATTTTGTACAGCTGGTTCAAAGGGGGAATAGATTAAGGCCTGCAGAACAAGGTTCATATACCATGGAGGAGTAGGATCTTTCTAAGGTGGTCTAAGTAAAATAGTACCGCTTAGAAAGTCTTTGCATATCTTAGTAGAAGCTGGGGAAGAATTGTCAACTATTACATGAAACTTAGAGATTGCTGCCAATTGAAGTTTAATAGCAGAGGAGCTAGCTTCCTTATTAAAAATGTCTGCCCAAAACTCTAGTACACTCTGTCTAGGGGCTGAAAAGGGATTGATATGTTTTTGATGTGCCCAAAAAACAAACCTCTTCCACTTACTCTTGTAGATTTATCTAGTGGAATCTTTATGGGAATGCAAAAGTATATGATGGACAGGGAATGAGAGCATACGTTGTCTGGCTATTAGTGGAAGTGGAGAAACCATGCTGTTAGCTTGATGTTTGAGATGTCCAGATAAATCATGCTTTCCAGGTAGCACAGTAGGTCTGGAATCGGATCCAGAATCCAAGGTGGTTAAAGAAGATGAGACCAAAGGAAGGGCAACCAAACCTGTCAAGGCCAGTAGTGTGCAATGAGGATGACTTTGCTCTTCAACCTTGCAGCTTTCTGTAGGAATTTGGGAATCAGTAGAGTTTGTGGTTAAACACAGAGAAGACCAGAGGACCAGTCGTGGAGCAGAGCGTCCCTTGGTGATTCTCTCATTTGGGGGATTAGGGCAAAGAAGCTGCTAGACTTGTTGTTTAGGGGAGATGCATAAAGATCGAACCAAGACTGGCCCCATTGACAAAAAATCCCTTCTGTCACTTTTTGTGGACAGACCACTCGTGAGGTAGAAGAATCAACCTGCTCAGTTTGTCTGCTATCATGTTGGACTTCCCAGAATGTGTGTCACTGTCAAAAAGCAGCTGTATGAAATCCCCTATTGCCACACTCTGAGGGCTTCTCGACACAAGGGTACGACCTGGTTCCTCCTTGTTTGTTGATGTAGCAAACTACTGACATGTTATCCATTTCGATCACAACTGTTCCCAGAGGTAGAACATTCTGAAAGGGTTGCAACGCTAAAAGCGCTGCTCTCATCTCCAGACCAGTTATATGCAAATTGGCCTCCGTGGGGTACCAAGTGCCTTGGACTGTTTTCCCCAAGAGGTGACCCCCTTCTTGGATGCATCTGTGGTCACTATGGCTTTGGTTTGAGGGAGAATGGCTTTGTTACAGCTGGTCTGACCTTATCTACCACCAAAGATAGTTCTTGCATGTCTGTGTGATCCTTATTTGAACTGACATCTTCTGATAAAAACTTGACCATTGGGATGCCTAGCATCCACTGAATAATTCTCATATGATATCTTGCCAGGGGAACAAGATGGCTGCTGACACTGACCCCAAGGCTTGAAGAATTAATCAGACTGAAATTTTGGTGTTGGGAATAATTGTTGTGACCTGGAATCTTAAAGTTTGTGCTCCATTTGAAGTGAGGCTATCGCAGATACTGTATTGAAATGTGGTCTAATGAATTCCAATGTTTGAGATGGATGCACCTGAAATTTGTTGTAGTTTACTGTAATTCCCAGAAGGGAGCAAGTTTGGAGTACCTGGTCTCTCGCTGTTATGAGTAGATGCCTGGTCAGACAGGTAATAAGCCAGTCATATAAATACAGAAACAGCCAAAATCCCTGCAGTCTCAAGTGACTTGCCACCACTGTCATGCATTTGGTGAACACCCTGGGGGTCTGTGGTGAGACTAAAAGGCAGGGCTGTGAACTGGAAATGACTGGCTCCCAGCTGGAAGCATAAGAACCTTCTGGACTACCTGTTCATTTTTATGTGATAGTATGCATCATGAAGGTTTATCAAGCACATCCTATCGTCCTTGCCTAGAAAAGACAGGATGGACTGAGCCATGACCATCCAAAACTTTGTGTCAAACTAACATGTTCATGTTGCTCAGATCCAGAACTGGTCTCCAGTTCCCTGTTTTCTTTGGCACTAAAAAGATTCTTAAGTAAATTCTGGATTCTTTCTGGTCTGGAGAGGTTTCCTGGATGACACTTACTAACAGCTTTTGTATTTCTAGTGATGCTGCTTTCCTCTGATTGGGTGGAATATCAGGAAACATTTGTGAGACTGGAGGTGGAAAGGAAAAGGGAATTATATAACCTCTGGAAATAATCCTCTGCACCCATGCGTCTTTTGTGATATCTAGCCAGGTTCTCTGGTGCAGGGATAAATGACCCTTGATTGCCTTCAGAGGGGGACAGTCGAGCCTCCTTTCAGGACCACTGGTAGGGTCTGTCAGAGAAGGAATCTCTAGACCCTTGGTTTTGTGGCCCACCTCTGCCACGTGGGCAGCTTCTTCCATTATTGTTCCCCCCATTTGCCTCTGGAGGAACCATCTCCATGTGAATGTTAGAAAGAACCCAGAGATTTTTTGAACCAAATCTTCTGTCCCCCTCGTTGGTTTCTAGAAAAAGGCCTTGGGGGGGGGGGAGACATACTGCTAAAGCATATAGGGTAGTTCCATCCTTCTTGTACTTGGAGAGTGTGTCTTTCACCTTTGAGCCAAACAAGGAAGAGCTGTCAAAGGGAACATTGAGGAAAGGAGACCTGAAGGCCTCTGCAAAATCACACAAGCACATCCAGGCATGTCCCCTTACCGAAATGCCTGAACCCGCTGCCTCTGACATACCCTCAGCTACATGAGAGAGAAGCCTTATTGACAAATTTGAGATGGACAGAAGGGTTGCCAACTGCAAGGCTACCATAGACTCAGCCTCTGCAGTAGTAGACCCTGAAAGAGTATTTGACAATTCCTTAATCAAATCTCTTTGGAACCTTGTGAAATCTGCCAGGTAATTCAGTGACCTAAGAGCAAAGGTCACTGAAGCATAGACACACTTCCCAAACCTGTCCAAAGCTCTGGACTCTGTATTAGGTGGATGGACAGTGGAACTTTGTCTACATTTTCCTTCTTTGTGGCTGCTGCCATGACCATGGCATCTACAGGTACCCCCTTGTTCCAGTATTCCCTTCCTGTCAGAAGTGCCAGAATTTGGTCTGGTCTCTGGGGATGGGTTCAACTGCATCAGGCTCCTTCCACACCTACTGAGAGATCAAATCAATGGACTCACCAGTGGATGGAGTTACCCAGGAGGTAGACGGGCCAGATCCAAATGCCTCCAGAACACTGATCCTCTGGGGAAAGATGTTGGGAAGACCAACCACCACCCCCATCACTTGAGGATCTCCAGAATGTCTCCAAATGAGATGTGTTTAGGTGGTGATCTGATGGATATTTCCCCTTTGTCAAAATCTGTCTCTTCCATGATAGAATCCTGATGGGAATCTAATTGCCTCCTTTGCACTTTCTTTTTTGGTGTACTTCCTCAATGGGATGTTCCAGGAAAGTAAAGAAATAATCCTAACAACAACCTGGAACACACCAGCTTTATTGACAACAAAATGTTCCTTCGACTAAGCGCTTTCGCCAGTAATTGGCTTCATCAGAGTCAAAGAAACCTCTAACTACAGCAGAATAAATGGTGAAAAACTTTTTTACAAACAATTAGTTAATTGATAATCCAATCATCAGCCATAAAATAACATTAGGTGAACCGCCCTTTAAAAAACAGTGCTTAGTGCAAATCATTTCATCTAAAACAAATCAAAGAATCCATTTAACACGTATAATACCTAGCCAAATTTAAACATATCCATTAAGTTCCATAAACAACAAAATTGGTTGAAAAGTTTGTGTGAACATATAAAAAATACTTTAAAACTTATTCCATGAATTAAAAACATTGATATATACAAAAACGTGTATTAAAAAGAACATAGCAGCAGGCAATGCTGATAAACATACTTAAGCTGAAAAACCATTAGCTTTTAACTTTTGAAGTTTGAAACAATACCAAACTATGGTTTCAGACTTATTCAAAACACTATTACGTCCCCATGATGTACCTGTTCAGGATACAAAGTAAACATTGTACCCGGTATAGTAAATGTGCTAAATAATGTTGTTGGATCTCTGCTTTAACATGGGCATGAGGGAAATACCTTCATTAATTCCTGGTGGTTGTGTGGCATTTAACCTCAATTGCCCCCTTGCTTCTTTGCTTTCAACAAAAAGTCTGTCATCTCCACCCCTACAGTTCAGTACCACCCGATCAATAACAAAGAAAATATTTTTTTTTAAATTGGGACAACCAACACTATGATTGAATAGAGCATTGTGCCCATCTTTTCTTCTAATGGTCCTAAGATGTTCACCAATCCTGTCCTTTAGCTTTTGGACAGTTTTTCCCACATAAAAAGCATGGCAACTGACACACGTGGCAACATAGACCAACATCGTAGTATTACAACTACATCTCCCTGGGCATGATAAAGCATAATCATGCCCATGTATTGCCACATATGGCCCATCATTAATGTAGCGACAAAAGTTACATGACCCACATTTGACCATCAAAGACTTGTACCATCTATTTTTCTTGTCCTCCAGGATGTTTTTAATGTTTTTCCCCCTACTGAATACCACTGTGGGTTGAGCCCCCAACTTTGTCTTGGTGTATTCATTGAAACAAACTTATAGGTTCATAGGTTCATAGGTTTATACTAGGCTATCTGCCCTAAGGCATTTATAAGCCTAGCCCAAATTTTTGTGGCTTACGCCACCCCTTATATGAAAAAATACTGTGCCCATTAGTTTGTTGTGCCTCTGTCCAGCAGTGACACAGAGATGATTCCCGGGGTATACCTACGATCTCCCATCCACAGGTCAAGATTTCTCTTGAACAGAGCCAGCGAGGTGCTCTGCCTCACATGGACCGGGATTTTATTCCACAGCATAGGGAGTCTCTGAGTGATAAATCTATCCCTCCAGCACGTCCTATTTATATCCGTGCTAAGGTTTAAGTCGCTTGCTCTAGTGGTTTTGGTGGATTTGGATTTTTTGAGGCGGAGCATGTCCATTAATTCCGGGTTGGACATGGCCTTGTATGTCAGGCACATGTTACCTCTGAGCAGACGGTATGCGACTGAATAGAGCTGGAGTTTCTTCAATCTGGCAGCATATGACAGATTTTGGAGTCCCTTTATCCTTTTGGTGAGGAACTTTTGGGGTCTCTCCAATTACTGCAGATGTCGGGTGAGACAACTTGCCACAATTTTTTAGTTGTTTCAATAAGGGGGGTACACAAAGGGTTGTATTTTAAAACAAGTACGTCAGAATTATCCCTTGTGGTAGCACCCACAGTTTTAATACCTGATGTTAAAATAAGAGAAAAAGATGTGGACCTTTTGGAAACCACTTCACGGTTTGTATTTAAAACCAATTTTAGGGGATAACCTCTCTCTAAAAACATCCCTACTAAAGTGTACATTTCATCCAAGAAAATCTTCTCATCACTAACCAGTCTTGATAACCTCACCATCTGACCCTTAATAATGCTTTTTCTCTGATGTTGAGGGTGGCAACTATTGAAATGAAGTAGGGAGTTGGAATATGTTTTTTTTCCTGTGTATGTTACTTTGTAGCCCCTTATCAGTGATCTTGAGATGAATGTCAAGATAATCTATTTCGGTCTGGTGCCACGTGTAGGTGAATTTAAGGAAGGTAGTGGTGTGATTTATAATATATTATCAAACAGTATTAATACTGAATATAAACATAGTACTATGATGTTTGTAGACCAACACAGCTCCCAAAAAGTTCAAAGATGTCCGTAGAAAGTAAAAAATACTTCCAATGATATTATCCGGATGGCATGGATGTTAAGCTATCTATATCCATTGATGGAAAAAAAGCAGTCAGCAACATAAGTTCCTTTAAACCTGTACCAAAACGAGACCCCAAAATGGCTGAACTGTAAATAGCTTCCAGTTTCGCTCGCTATAGCATGGCGAGAAAGATAGTGCTTAACCAAGTCAAAATTGCTAGAAAAAACCTCAGCAAAATGAAATCCTTTAAAAACAGTCACAAAAACGGAGCCCTGATGCACCTGAGAAAAATGGCAGTTGCATTCACCCTGGTATGACGAAAACGTCAGCAACACTTAGATGAAAAAAAGTCAGCTCACACACTTAATCCAAAGTCAAATACAAAACATTATCAAAGTTTCATAAAGAACCTCTGAATGGCAGAATTTCCTGCTGAAATGCTGGCTTAAAGGCAGAAGGAAACGAAAACGCCGTTTCACAATGTTGAAACAAGGAGAAAAAAGTACCTTAATAATTTTAAACCACAGTAAATACAATGAAGTAAAAACATGAAATCCAGTAGACTCCCCAATTAAACCCGGTCCAGGAACCAAAAAGAAATCCAAATACTGCTGTAGAAGCAGGAGGTGATACAGGCCAACCGCAGAGAGAAAACAGGAACCGAAAATGAAACCGCCTCTGTGAGTACGGCAGCTGCAGGGTCCTAAAGAGCAAGTGCATAAATCAAAAAAATGGACCAGCAAACAAGGCACATGAAAATAATAGAAAATACTTTAATAAAAGTATTTAGGTTCAATTAAACAGACCGGTTTCGGCAAATGCTTTACAGAGCCTTCATCATTCCCAAATCTCAGTTCATGCGTATTAAATGCATTTGTTCTGGTCAAGACACATACACACGTTTCAGGGATGATCTTGTACATAGATTCCACGATCATGGATATAAATTGGGTCATCTTGTACATACCAAACATATTGTTGACAGCACGGAACGTGAAGATTTATTACAATATAAGACCAGTCATAAATCCAACTCCGAACCTCCCAGATTCATCACCACTTATGGACGTAACACTAATAAATTGATTAATGTGGTCCAACACAATTGGAATATATTAACATGTGAACCCAGACTTCAGGAAATCCTTGGTGACAGATGTTCATTTTCTTTTCGTAAGGGTAAAAATGTATCTGCTTTTTTTTAGTCATTTTAAACACTGCGATGCCAAAACCACTCACACCATGCAGACTACACTATCAGGTGAACCTCTTTTTGGATGTTTTCCTTGCAGACATTGCACATACTGTACCAACTTACTTAAAACTAAAAGTTTTACCAGTCACAATACCCCTGAGGTATTTAATATTAAATTATTTGCTAATTGCTCCTCTGACTGGGTCATTTACTTGGTTAAGTGCACTTGTTCTGCATTTTATGTTGGTCAGACCTCTAGACCACTGAAACTATGCATATCTGAGCATCTCAGCAATATTAGGAACAAGAGAGAAATGAATGCTTTATATAAACATTCTTTAAATCATCATAGTGCATGTTTCAGTTTCATCATTGACAAAACTTTGAGATCTAGAAATAACAAATTAGGTTGACATGAGTTAATGAATACAATGGAGAAAAAATGGATTATTAAACTTGGTGGGCTCTTTAAGCCTGGTCTCAATGAACATTTGTAATGGATCACATGATTCAAGGAATCTCTTATATATAGGTTCTTTTTCTGTATTCATTCAAACACTGATGAAGGCTCTGTAAAGCAATTGCTGAAACCGGTCTGTTTAATTGAACCTAAATACTTTAATTTAAGTATTTTCTATTATTTTCATGTGCCTTGTTTGCTGGTCCATTTTTTTGGTTTATGCCTATACAAGCCTAGCCATAACAATTCCCTGGCTATTTCTTTCCACACTATTTACTTCCTTGGACCCCTGTCTAGCAGGGCGACTGACGTGATCCCCGGGGTGAATTTCCTTTCTCCTATCCAATTGTCAAGGTTCCTTTTGAAGAGAGCCAAAGAGGTGTTCTGCTTGACATGTATGGGCAATCTATTCCAGAGTCTGGGGAGTCTCCGGATCAGGAGCCTATCCTTCCAGCATGTTTTGTTTATTGTGATGACAAGGTTTAGATCCTTGGAACGTGTGGTTCTGAGGGATTGAGATTTCTTTAAGTGTAGCATGTCCAACAGCTCTGCGTTTGTCATGGCCTTGTATGTTAAGCAGAGATTGCCTCTGAGTAGACAATATGCAACAGAGTATAGCTGGAGTTTTTTTAAAGTGGTCAGCATAGGGCATCTGCTTTAGGCCTATGATTCTTTTATTGAGGTGTTTCTGCAGCCTTTCCAGTTGTTGCAGATGTCTTGAGAGGTACATACCAAACGGGGCATTTTATTCTATAATGAGTCTAATGAGGGAGGAGTACACTGGGACAATGACCTATTTTTTTCTGGATGGAAAGCCCTCAGTGATGAGGTGTGCCACATTGAAGGATTTCCTGACTGTTGTGGCGATGTGGTTATCGAAGGTGAGACCACTGTCCACCTGTGTCCCTAAGTCTCTTATCACACTTTCAGTGTTTAGTGTACTGCCACCTATATGTTAATTCATGGGTACATGTTTTTTCCTAAAGGGAATAACTATACATTTCTTGGCATTGAGCATGAGCCCATGGCTCTGGCACCAAGCATCTGTTTCTGTAAGGCCCTTTTGTAGAGTATCCACATCATTTGGAGATTAAATAATGGATCCCACTTTGCAGTCATCTGTGAACTTTGTTAGCCAGAGTCCCTTAGTGTTGGCCTGTACTTCAGAGAAGTAGATGCCAAACAAGAGCAGTCCCAGGACTGAACCCTGAGGTACTCTACTTGTCACTTGTCTGGAGCTGGATTTGGAGTCGGCTACTTTTACAGTGTAGGTTCTCCAGTTAGCAACCCATTGGGTGACGTAGGGATTAATGCCCAGCTTAGTAAGTTTATCTATGATTCCAGAGTGGGGGATGGTGTCAAAGGCCTTGGCAAGGTCTAGATAGGCTGTGTGGACCACCTTACCCTTGTCCATGGCTCTGGAGACCTCTTTCGAAGATGTCAGTCAGGTTCAGGAGACAAGATCGGCCCTTCACAAACCCAAACTGGGTGGGGTCCAGTGTTTGAAGGTTGCCAATGTCTTTATTTGTAAGTTCCATGATAATACGCTCCATGGCCTTGCAGATAAGGCTCGTCAGATTGATGGGACGGTAGTTTCCGGGATCCAAGGTGGATCCCCCCTTCTGGAGTGGGATAACTGTAGCTCTGTGCCACTCAGTGGGCATGAAACCTGAGGTGAGGCTATGATTAAACATGACACTTAGGTGATGTGCCAGTTCATATTGTAGTTCATGTAGTACACAGCCCGGGATGTCATCTGGTCACATGGATGCTGTATTCGTAGCTTTGGAGAGAGTGTTTTTTACCTGTGTGGCCATTATTACTGGAATTTGGCAATCTTCTGGTATTGAGATGGGCCATTTAGGTGGTGAGAGGGGGGTGAAGTTGGCACTGAATCGATCTGCCAGGATATTGGCAATATCCTTGGGATCAGTATATTTAATATCATTCTGTTTTAGCTCAGAGCAGATCTGAGCATTGCCATTTAGATTATTGACATAGTTATAGAATGCCTTGTGGTTGTCTTTGGAATCTTTGGCAATTTTATTTTCGTAACTAGCTTTGGGGAGGATTTTATGAGGGATCTCAGTTTCTTACTGAGGCTGGTAAGGGAGTTTTTGGAATCCTGGGATTTTCCTCTTCTGCAACAGTTTCTTCCTTTTGTTGTAAAGTTTGTTTATGGTAGGGGACCACCAGACTGGCTTCCTTTTTTTGGATGAGGGCATATTGGTTCTATTTGGGATGGCACAATTCATGCATGAGTGGATGTGCTCATACAGTATCTTAGTGTAGGATTCAGCAGTTGAACTTTCAGTTCCCGTCTGCATGAGTGTCATGAAGTTTGTCACTTCTGACTTGAGTAGCATGAAGTTGACTTTGGAGAAGTTTTTTATGGAGGTTTCCTTACTGGGGGGTGGGATGTGGATGTTAAGGGTTATTAGCTTATGGTCAGACCTAACAAGGGGGTGACCATAGTTGTGGAGCATCGATTTCTCATGTTGGTAATGACCAGGTCTAGGATATTGGAGCCCCTGGTGGGACTATGGATTAGTTGATCCAGGGCGTTGGAATTTATGAATTCCAAGAACTGTTGGGCAAAGGTGTTGGTACATGAGTAGTTTTCCCAGTTAATGGCAGGGTAGTTAAAATCATTCAATATTAGGGTGTTTGGTTCTATCTTAATATTTTCCAGTATGTTTAGAAAGGTGTAGTGAGAATCTTGGGGTATGGTGGGGGATCTGTCGCAAGCTACAATTTGGATTACAGTCTTACCTAGTGTTAGTTGCACCTGGAGAATTTCAGATGCATTGTGTTGGGCAACTAGGCTGGTGGTGTGAATATCCTTGGTGAATATTGACACTCCTCCACCTTTAGTGTTTCAGTCCTGGTTTGGTGGCCGAAACGTGTGGTAAGAGTTGTAGCCTGGTATTGCAGTGGTGCTCTCTGGAGCCTTGAACCAGGTCTCAGTTACTGCACAGATGTTGATGTTCTCCATTTTTAGGAGTGCCTCGAGAGAGTGCATTTTGTGGTTTAAACTTCTAGCATTGAGTAGCATTACCTTCAGATTTTGCATGCTTGTACCTGTTACTGTGGTGGTTTTGTCCTTTGAACTTTGCCTAAAAAAGGCACTATAGGGGTGGCAAGAGCCTTAACCAGTGACCTGAATCCCAGGGGCGATAGGTGCAGACCATCTCTGGCAAAGCATCGTGCTCTGTCAATCATGTTGTCCCAGGCAGACAGATACTGGATCCCCTTTGAATGACACCAGAAGCTTAGCCAATTGTTGAAGTCACTCGTTTTGCCCTTATATTGTGGTATCATTCTGGGCGAAGGCAGGATGCTACTCAGGGCTAGGGTCATACCTGCCTGGGCCACATGATCTGAAAGCTCTTCCATGTCTCTTTTCATGTAGTTCATGGAGGTACGTCTCAAGTCATTCACTTCAACATAGACAATGACAGAGTCATATTTGTACTTGTTGTGGAGTGACTTGAGTGCATGCATTATATGGTGGATCCTGGCACCCGACAGGCAGATGACTGCAATTTTCTCCTTGTTCAACCTGGTGAGTGGGACATCAGTGTGCCGGACTATGGAGTCACCTATGACTAAAGTGTTAGGTACGTTGTCTTGCCTTAGGGGCCGTTGCTGGGTGGCACACTGGTGTTGTGAACTATGTGACACTTTGGTTGTGATTGCTGTTTGTTTGCGTTTCAGCTTCAGAGGTCCTTGTTGCTTGGGCAGGTTACAGTTAAGGGCCTCTGCATATGTGGATTTAGTATTGCTATATGTGGGTGTTGGTGGTGTGGGTTTAGAAGGGCTATGTGTTGCTTGAGGTGTAGTGTGGGTGTTAACTTTCTCCTCTTGACTGTTTAGCACAATCTTGGGGGGAGAGAGAGCTTTGCTTCCATTTTGGGTATGTAAGTGCATCTCTCACAGGTTGAAGTGTTGGGTGGTAGGAGGAGAGGGTTGTCTGTGTACATGAGGCAGTTGCTGCATTGACCCAGTATGTCCAGATTCACCAGGTGGACAGGAGAAATCACCGGAAGCTGATCCTTGGACATGCCTGGTTTGGTGCTTTTTTTTGTAAAGTACAGGAGCTGTTTTCCCTTACCTTAGCAAGGTACTTTGCAATTATAGGCTATTTAGTGCTTACTATTAATTTCTCCTTATTAACAAGGAGAGTTGAGTGCTTGTATCAGTTTAAGGCTTCCTAGTCCTTTCCAGCAGGTATTAGAGCAAGTGCTAGTCACAGGGATGCTTAAAGGTAAGATGAAAAAAAATGCACACTGCAGTGTGCACTAGAGAAGTTAGATGTGAAAGTAGGTAACTTAAGTTTTACCTGTTTAAAAAGTTAAGGTTTAGTGGAGAGTTACTATTTTTAAAACAGCAAGATGGATTGAAAGGGGTGGTCACTTTTGTATTCTGGTACTATGGAATACAGTAGGATGGCCAATAAATTTAAATAGTTGAAGGGGAGGGATTTCAAAAATGATGATTTTGTGATTACTCACACAAGCCAGTGAAAGTAGAGAGGAAATGAGATATATGGTCAGACTAACATAAGAGGCAGGCAACTAGAAAGACAGTGGTATTTAACAAGACAACTGTAACTGGGTGGGAGGGCGGTAAAAAATTTCTGCCTGACTCAGTTCTAATTTCTGCCTGACTCAGACGAGACAGAGCTGTGGTCTCTTTTGAAGTTTTAATATGCTGTTAAAGCAGAATGCAAGTAAAACACAAGGTAAAGAAAACAAACCACAGTATTCAAAATATAAAAAGGCAATAAAGTAATACAAAAATAAAAGCAGACTAACCTTTCCTTCACAGCAAAGCATTTCTGCCTGACTCAGTTCTAATTTCTGCCTGACTCAGAAGAGACAGAGCTGTGGTCTCTTTTGAAGATTTAATATGCTGTGAATGCAAAATGCAAGTAAAACACAAGGTAAAGAAAACAAACCGCAGTATTCAAAATATAAAAAGGCAATAAATTAATACAAAATACAAAAAAATAAAAGCAAACTAACCTTTTCTTCACAGCAAAGTGTAGCAGAGTCTGGATGAGCCTTTCATGTAAAGCTCTGAAATGTTTTATTTTACCCCTTAAATAGAAGGCTTTGTTCCTAGTTCCATGCCCTCAGTTCACAAATGATTAACCTAAAGTGACCTCTTCTATCTTATGAATGAGTCCTTAATTGATCAGTTCTAATTTCTGCCTGACTCAGAAGAGACAGAGCTGTGGTCTCTTTTGAAGTTTTAATATGCTGTTAAAGCAAAATGCAAGTAAAACATAAGGTAAAGAAAACAAACCACAGTATTCAAAATGTAAAAAGGCAATGAAGTAATACAAAAAGTAAAAGCAAACTAACCTTTCCTTCACAGCAAAGTGTAGCAGAGTCTGGATGAGCCTTTCTGGTAAAGCTCTGAAACGTTTTATTTTATCCCTTAAATAGAAGGTTTAGTTCCTAGATCCACCACATCATTTCACAAATGATTAACCTTAAGTGACCTCTTCTATCTTTTGAATGAGTCCTTAATTGATCAGTTCTAATTTCTGCCTGACTCCGTTCTAATTTCTGCCTGACTCAGAAGAGACAGAGCTGTGGTCTCTTTTGAAGTTTTAATATGCTGTTAAAGCAGAATGCAAGTAAAACATAAGGTAAAGAAAACAACCCACAGTATTCAAAATATAAAAAGGCAATAAAGTAATACAAAATACAAAAATTAA
Source organism: Protopterus annectens (assembly GCF_019279795.1). Lineage (NCBI taxonomy): Eukaryota > Metazoa > Chordata > Ceratodontiformes > Protopteridae > Protopterus > Protopterus annectens. Next base: position 421,587,271 of record NC_056751.1, read on the forward strand.
AAGCAAACTAACCTTTCCTTCTTTCTGTCTGACTCAGAAGAGACAGAGCTGTGGTCTCTTTTGAAGATTTAATATGTTGTTAAAGCAGAATGCAAGTAAAACACAAGGTAAAGAAAACAAACCACAGTATTCAAAATATAAAAAGGCAATGAAGTAATACAAATTACAAAACATAAAAGCAAACTAACCTTTCCTTCACAGCAAAGTGTAGCAGAGTCTGGATGAGCCTTTCTGGTAAAGCTCTGAAATGTTTTATTTTACTCCTTAAATAGAAGGTTTAGTTCCTAGCTCCACCCCTTCAGTTCACAAATGATTAACCTTAAGCGACCTATTCTATCTTATGAATGAGTCCTTAATTGATCAGTTCTAATTTCTGCCTGACTCAGAAGAGACAGAGCTGTGGTCTCTTTTGAAGATTTAGTATACTGTTAAAGCAGAATGCAAGTAAAACACAAGGTAAAGGAAACAAACCACAGTATTCAAAATATAAAAAGGCAATAAAGTAATGCAATATACAAAAAAAAAATAAAAGCAAACTAACCTTTCCTTCACAGCAAAGCATTTCTGCCTGACTCAGTTCTAATTTCTGCCCGACTCAGAAGAGACAGAGATGTGGTCTCTTTTGAAGATTTAATATGCTGTTAAAGCAGAATGCAAGTAAAACACAAGGTAAAGAAAACAAACCACAGTATTCAAAATATAAAAAGGCAATAAAGTAATGCAAAATACAAAAAAAAAAGCAAACTAACCTTTCCTTCACAGCAAAGTGTAGCAGAGTCTGGATGAGCCCTTCTTGTAAAGCTCTGAAATGTTTTATTTTACCCCTTAAATAGAAGATTTCGTTCCTAGCTCCACCCGCTCAGTTCACAAATGATTAACCTTAAGTGACCTCTTCTGTCTTATAAATGAGTCCTTAATTGATCAGTCCTAATTTCTGCCTGACTCAGAACAGACAGAGCTGTGGTCTCTTTTGAAGATTTGGTATGCTGTTAAAGCAGAATGCAAGTAAAACACAAGGTAAAGAAAACAAACCACAGCATCCAAAATATAAAAAGGCAATAAAGTAATGCAAAATAGAAAAAAAATAAAAACAAACTAACCTTTCTTTCACAGCAAAGTGTAGCAGACTGTGGATGAACCTTTCTGGTAAAGCTCTGAAATGTTTTATTTTACCCCTTAAACAGAAGGTTTAGTTCCTAGCTCAGTTCACAAATGATTACCCTTAAGTGACCTCTTCTATCTTTTGAATGAGTCTTTAATTGATCAGTTCTAATTTCTGCCTGACTCTGTTCTAATTTCTGCCTGACACAGAAGAGACAGAGCTGTGGCCTCTTTTGAAGTTTTAATATGCTGTTAAAGCAGAATGCAAGTAAAACACAAGGTAAAGAAAACAAACCACAGTATTCAAAATATAAAAAGGCAATAAAGTAATACAAAATACAAAAAAACAAAAGTAAACTAACCTTTCCTTCACAGCAAAGCATTTCTGTCTGACTCAGAAGAGACAGAGCTGTGGTCTCTTTTGAAGATTTAGTATGCTGTTAAAGCAGAATGCAAGTAAAACACAAGGTAAAGGAAACAAACCACAGTATTCAAAATATAAAAAGGCAATAAAGTAATACAAAATACAAAAAAAAAATAAAAGCAAACTAACCTTTCCTTCACAGAAAGTGTAGCAGAGTCTGCATGAGTCTTTCTGGTAAAGCTCTGAAATGTTTTATTTTACCCCTTAAATAGAAGGTTTTGTTCCTAGCTCCACCACCTCAGGTCACAAATGATTAACCTTAAGTGACATCTTCTCTCTTATGAATGAGTCTTTAATTGATCAGTTCTAATTTCTGCCTGACTCAGAATATGCTGTTAAAGCAGAATGCAAGTAAAACACAAGGTAAAGAAAACAAACCACATTATTCAAAATATAAAAAGGCAATAAAATAATACAAAATACAAAAAGAAAAAGCAAACTAACCTTTCCTTCACAGCAATGCATTTCTGCCTGACTCAGTTCTAATTTCTGCCTGACTCAGAAGAGACAGAGCTGTGGTCTCTTTTGAAGATTTAATATGCTGCTAAAGCATAATGCAAGTAAAAGACAAGGTAAAGAAAACAAACCACAGTATTCAAAATATAAAAAGGCAATAAAGTAATACAAAAAAAGAAAAGCAAACTAACCTTTCCTTCACAGAAAAGTGTAGCAGAGTCTGGAAGAGCCTTTCTGGAAAAGCTCTGAAATGTTTTATTTTACCCCTTAAGTAGAAGGTTTCATTCCTAGCTCCACCCCCTCAGTTCACAAATGATTAACCTTAAGTGACCTCTTCTGTCTTATGAATGAGTCCTTAATTGATCAATCAGTTCTAATTTCTGCCTGACTCAGAAGAGACAGAGCTGTGGTCTGTTTTGAAGTTTTAATATGCTGTTAAAGCAGAATGTAAGTAAAACACAAGGTAAAGAAAACAAACCACAGTATTCAAAATATAAAAAGGCAATAAAGTATTACAAAAAAATAAAAACAAACTAACCTTTCCTTCACAGCAAAGCATTTCTGCCTGACTCAGAAGAGACAGAGCTGTGGTCTCGTTTGAAGTTTTAATATGCTGTTAAAGCAGAAGGCAAGTAAAACACAAGGTAAAGAAAACAAACCACATTATTCAAAATATAAAAAAGGCAATAAAGTAATACAAAATACAAAAATAAAAGCAAACTAACCTTTTCTTCACAGCAAACCATTTCTGCCTGACTCCATTCTAATTTCTGCCTGACTCAGAAGAGACAGGGCTGTGGTCTCTTTTGAAGATTTAATATGCTGTTAAAGCAGAATGCAAGTAAAACACAAGGTAAAAAAAAACAAACCACAGTATTCAAAATATAAAAAGGCAATGAAGTAATACAAAATACAAAAAATAAAAGCAAACAACCTTTCCTTCATAGCAAAGTGTAGCAGAGTCTGGATGAGCCTTTCTGGTAAAGCTCTGAAATGTTTTATTTTACCCCTTAAATGGAAGGTTTCATTCCTAGCTCCACCCCCTCAGTTCACAAATGATTAACCTTAAGTGACCTCTTCTGTCTTATGAATTAGTCCTTAATTGATCAGTTCTAATTTCTGCCTGACTGAGAAGAGACAGAGCTATGGTCTGTTTTGAAGTTTTAATATGCTGTTAAAGCAGAATGTAAGTAAAACACAAGGTAAAGAAAACAAACCACAGTATTCAAAATATAAAAAGGCAATAAAGTATTACAAAAAATAAAAACAAACTAACCTTTCCTTCACAGCAAAGCATTTCTGCCTGACTCAGAAGAGACAGAGCTGTGGTCTCTTTTGAAGTTTTAATATGCTGTTAAAGCAGAAGGCAAGTAAAATACAAGGTAAAGAAAACAACCCACATTATTCAAAATATAAAAAAGGCAATAAAGTAATACAAAATACAAAAATAAAAGCAAACTAACCTTTTCTTCACAGCAAACCATTTCTGCCTGACTCCATTCTAATTTCTGCCTGACTCAGAAGAGACAGGGCTGTAGTCTCTTTTGAAGATTTAATATGCTGTTAAAGCAGAATGCAAGTAAAACACAAGGTAAAGAAAACAAACCACATAATTCAAAATATAAAAAGGCAATAAAGTAATACAAAATACAAAAAAAAGCAAACTAACCTTTCCTTCACAGCAAAGTGTAGCAGAGTCTGGATGAGCCTTTCTGGTAAAGCTCTGAAATGTTTTATTTTGCCCCTTAAATAAAAGGTTTAGTTCCTAGCTCCACCCCCTCAGTTCACAAATGATTAACCTAAAGTGACCTGTTCTATCTTATGAATGAGTCCTTAGTTGATCAGTTCTAATTTCTGCCTGACTCAGAAGAGACAGAGCTGTGGTCTCTTTTGAAGTTGTAATATGCTGTTAAAGCAGAATGCAAGTAAAACACAAGGTAAAGAAAACAAACCACAGTATTCAAAATATAAAAAGGCAATAAAGTAATACAAAAAATAAAAGCAAACTAACCTTTCCTTCACAGCAAAGTGTAGCAGAGTCTGGATGAGCCTTTCTGGTAAAGCTCTGAAATGTTTTATTTTACCCCTTAAATAGAAGGTTTAGTTCTTAGCTCCACCCCCTCAGTTCACAAATGATTAACCTTAAGTGATCTCTTCTATCTTATGAATGGGTCCTTAATTGATCAGTTCTAATTTCTGCCTGACTCAGTTTTAATTTTTGCCTGACTCAGAAGAGACAGAGCAGTGGTCTCTTTTGAAGTTTTAATATGATGTTAAAGCAGAATGCAAGTAAAACACAAGGTAAAGAAAACAAACCACAGTATTCAAAATATAAAAATGCAATAAAGTAATACAAAATACAAAAAATAAAAGCAAACTAACCTTTCCTTCACATCAAAGTGTAGCAGAGTCTGGATGAGCCTTTCTGGTAAAGCCCTGAAATGGAATGTATAAGGTAGATCCAAGGGAGGAGAAACCATCCATCCTACCAAAGCAGAGAAAACTCTGCACTATTTCAAAGGCAGACTTTCCCAGGGAGAAGGAAGCTGATGGAATTGAGAAGTCATGCTTCTGTCCCATTGACTCCATTTGCCTCAAAAGCAATCCACCCAAGGTAGAGGATGGAGCTGAACTATCTAGAGAAGGGGCAGAGATGGCTCCAAAAACTTCACAGTTGACTCCCAACACATTGGATCTGACCAGGATGCTACAGTTCCAAGAGCCACTTGGCTCCAGACTCATCAGAGGCAGGGCACTCAGAGAAGCTTTCTGAGCCGAGGACAGCAGTACTCTTGGGTCCGAACCAGACGGTCTCAGCAAACTTGGATCCAAGGACTCCGAAATTTAGTGTCGGATCGGAGAAGGAGCCAGTACTGGAGGGGTAGATCTAGCAAAGGCTTCCTGATCCAAGGGGGTCAGACCTGGGAGAATCCCCATCTGTATCTGTGCAGAGAAAAACTTCATCATTCTACCCATGTTGGCTTCAGTGAAACTCCTGGAAGAATGAGATACAGCAGTAGATGGTGACTTGTACTGCTGTCTCTCTGTGAAGGGAGATGGACCTCTAGAAGGAAATGGGTCTATAGATGGGGAGTATCGGACTTGGGGAAGAATCTTCAGAGCTGAAGTACTCTGATCTGAAGGTGTTTTAGGGGATGTTGAAGACATCTTGGAGCCGAACAGCTTCAGATCCAATATGCATTTTTTGAGAGGAGGCTCCATAGAAGATGGAGTGGAAAAAAACTTGACTTTTCTGGGGACTTCTTTGGAGTGTCCTTTGGAAACTGTTTTCATGGAATGAGCTCCAGAAACAGCTTCTGAAAAAGGAGTCTGAAGAAGACCTTTCAATATTAACTTGTTTTTCTTTTTGCTATAGTGCACAGATTAAAACAATGACATATTTTACAATTTACATTAAGGTGATCTGGGCCTAAGCAGTAGAGTGAAAAAGTCATGGGTGTCAGAATAAGGCAGTTTATGGCCATATTTATTTTACACTTTTTAAAGCCTTTTTCAGACATCCTAAACAAAAAAGTGTAACAGTGAAGAAGATAGATTTTTTTTTTGTCATTGTTAAGGGTAAGGAGTAAGAACAAGTACCAACAATGGTACTAAAGAATACACAAACATGTAAAAGGTTATACAAATAGAGCTTTAAGGGTTACAGAAAAAAGTATCAGCAATGGTAAAAGAGAAAATGGAAGTATATGCATTTAAAGAAGAAATTTGGAAGGAAAGGTCACTTAACCTCGTAATATGCTCGAGGGCAAAGCTGACCATGTCTATACGCACAACTGACAAATGAGATCTAAGGTATGTTAGGGGTTGGTGCATTAAGGGCAGGGAAGAGGTTGAGAGTTTCACTTGGCCACGAGCTATAGTAACAGCCAAGTCAGATCCGAGGATCAGATCCGAACCAAATGATTGAGGAATGAATGAAAATTGACAATGTCAGATATATCCATGGGATGGACAAGGTCAGTCTCTAACTAAATTGGATAGTTTAAATTCAAGCTAAAAATGAAAATTGGCTATGCTTAAAATACTCCAGAAGGACAGCTAGCCTAGTACTTACCTA